>NC_072431.2:68205000-68505000 GCF_028878055.3 Symphalangus syndactylus | reverse complement strand
GAGTTGGAGGCCATGATGAACTATGATCTCACTGCTGCACTCCAGCCTGGGCAACAGAGTGAGATCTTATCTCCAAAAATATAAATAACTAAGAAAAAGAAATCTTGGTGGAAATTTTGTTGAATTTATATTCTTTGCACCTTGAAACAGCCATTATTTTTTCTGTTCTTGGTGAACTTTCAGCAATGATTCCAGACCTTTACCCCTTTTGGGTAGCCTCCTATCCAAGGCCCAGCTCTCACTCTTAACAAATGATTTTCTCTCCTTATTCACAAGGAAAATGTGAGTCAGCATGACTTTGCCCTTCCTACCGTTCAAGACCAAACCACTGTTCATGTCCTTAGCCGACTCACGCCTCCTTCATCAGGGTCTTTCTTTCCCAATCAGTCCCCACCCCTTCCTTTCTGCCTTCAGACTTTCCCCTTCTCCCTGTTCGATGCCTTCAGATGTATGTACTGTGTTAAAACAGGGCTCTTCGTGTCCACACTGGGGCTGAAGACATTCTGACAATAGATGCTGTATTACAAGAGATCTTGCAAAAATTTCAATAGATAGACAAACAGATTAGCTGAGTACTTTAAATACGTAAGTGGAGTCCAGGAAAGGAAGGTGTCAGGAGGGTTTCCCAGAAGCAAACTGTACCCCAAGGGAGGGACGAGAGTCCTACCATCTAACCCCAAGCCTAGTGGCCGGTGTCCCTGGAAGTGGAGACACATGCTCACTGGTGTGTGACTCACACTTAGGAAAGGGAACGTGCCCTCTGGAGCACAGGAGAGCCCTGGTCAGGGAAGCCATTTTTCCACCCAAGAGGGACAAAGGTGTGCAAATCCCAGAAACCAGATACGGAACCTGCAGAAGGAATGTGGACTTGGAACCACTTTAAAAACGATGTCAGCTGGGCGCGGTGGCTCATGCCTGTAATCCCAGCACTTTGGGAGGCCGAGGTGGGCAGATCACGAGGTCAAGAGATTGAGACCATCCTGGCTAACATGGTAAAACCCCGTCTCTACTAAAAATACAAAAATTAGCTGGGCATGGTGGCACACACCTGTAGTCCCAGCTACTCGGGAAGCTGAGGCAGGAGAATTGCTTGAACCCAGAAGACGGAGGTTGCAGTGAGCCACGATCACACCACTGCACTCCAGCCTGGGTGACAAGGAGAGACTCTGTCTCAAAAAAATAATAAAAGGGATGTCCACCAAAAAAAGCAATGGATTTCTGATGCATGAATGAACCTCATAAACTGTATACTAATAAAAGAAGCCAGAAACAAAAAGCCACATCCTGTAGGACTCCACTTATATGAAATGTCCACAATAGGCAAATCTATAGAGACAGAAAGTAGATTGGCAGCTGTGACAGTTTGGTGGGAGGGAGGAATAGGAAGTGACTGCTTAATGGGCATTGGGTCGCTATTTGGGGGAATAAGAAAACTGGAAGTAGATCGTGGAGATAGTTGCACAACACTGGGAATGTTCTTTTTGCCACTGAACTTCACACTTTACAATGGATAAAATGGTAAAATTTATGTTACATATATATTGCCATGATTAAGAACAAAATCATAAAACCAAAAGGGATGCTCTAGACCAGCAGTCCCCAACCTTTTTGGCACCAGGGACTGGTTTCATGGAAGACAATTTTTCCATGGACAAGGGTGGTGGGTGGGGATGGTTTCAGGATGAAACTGTTCCACCTCAGATGATCAGGCATTAGATTATCTCATAAGCAACACATAACCTACGTCCTTCACACGTGCAGTCACAATAGGATTTGCGCTCCTATGAGAATTGAATGCCACAGCTGATCTGATGAGAAGCCGAGCTCAGGAGGGAATGTGGGAGATGGGGAGAGGCTGTAAATACAGATGAAGCTTTGCTTGCTCGCTCCCCTGCCACTCACCTCCTGCTGTGAGGCTCAGTTCCTAACAGGCCATGGACCAGGACCAGCACTGGTCTGCAACTCAGGGGCTGAGGACCCCTGACCTGGACAGTGGCTTACCAGAGCATGGAGACTCCAGCAATAACAGGACACGGGGCAAACAAGAAGGCAGAAGTCGAGGGTGCCCTGTGAGAAGCCAGCCGAAGGAAGTCACTGCCTGCATGGGGTCAAAAAAATAACCTGGAGGTTCAGATTGCCTACACCCCAATGTGGTGTGGACACTGAAAACAAAAAAAGGGTATTGCCTAATCATTTGGTACTAGGCTTATGACTATTAAGAGTAAATGAGGCTGGGCGTGGTGGTGGCTCACACCTGTAATCCCAGCACTTTGGGGGGCTGAGGCAGGCAGATCATGAGGTCAGGAGATTGAGACCATCCTGGTTAACACGGTAAAACCTCGTCTCTACTAAAAATACGAAAAAAATAAAAATAAAAATAAAAGTAAAAGCCGGGTGTGATGGCACACACCTGTAGTCCCAGCTACTCGGGAGGCTGAGGCAAGAGAATCGCTTCAACCTGGGAGGAGGAGGTTGCAGTGAGCCAGGATCATGCCACTGCACTCCAGCCTGGGCGACACAGCAAGACTCCATCTCAAAAAAAAAAAAAAAAAAAAAAAAAAAAAAAAGAGTAAGTGAAAAGCTAGATATAAAGTCCTCAATATGCATTCAATAAATGGTAAATCTAATGATAATGGGTATGTTATCATTATTAATGTGGATCGATGGTATAACTTCCTACAAAGAACAAGCTTGTCTTTCTAACTACCCAATATCTTTTTTTTTGAGATGGAGTCTGGAGTCTTGCTCTGTCACCCAGGCTGGAGCGCAGGTGGCGTGATCTTGGCTCACTGCAACCTCCGCCTCCCAAGTTCAAGTGATTCTCCTGCCTCATCCTCCTGAGCAGCTGGGATTACAGGTGTGCGTCACCATGCCCAGCTAATTTTTGTATTTTTAGTAGAGACAGGATTTATCCATGTTGGCTAGGCTGGTCTTGAACTCCTGACCTCAGTTGATCAGCCCACCTTGGCCTCCCAAAGTGCTGGGATTAAAGGTGTGAGCCACCGCCTCTTCTTCCTGCTTTTGCAGTGAGATGTGTCAGCTCCCACTTCACCTTCTGCCATGAGTAAAAGGTCTATGAGGCCTCCTCAAAAGCCAAGATGCCAGTGTCATGTTTGTTAGGCCTGCAGAACTGTGAGCCAATGAAACCTCTTTCCTTTTTAAATTACTCAGCCTCAGGCATTTCTTTGTAGCAATGCAAGAACCGCCTAACAGAAAGGAAGTCGCTCGTGGAGAACAATCAGAGCTTAAGATAGCAGATTTAGGAAGCTTCTCTACACAGAGGCAAGAGCTGGGTCAGTGCTGTGCAAAGTCTTACACAGACAAACCTCAGCAGAGAGGGCTGTGGACACACAATAATACAACATGAGGGGAATCTCTACAGGATGAACTCGAGTTCCAGGAAGTCTGGCCATGTTGTTCCTATGGCTTTGAGTGACACTTTCCCCAAATCCCCCAGCCCCACTGACATGGTTTGGCTCTGTGTCCCTGCCCAAATCTCATGTTGAATTGTAATCCCCAGTGTTGGAGGTGGGGCCTGGTGGGAGGTGATTGGATCATGAGGGTGGATCCTTCACGAATGCTTTAGCACCATCCCTTTGATGCTGTTCTCATGATAGAGTTCTCATGAGATCTGGTTGTTTACAAGTGTGTGGCACCTTCTCCTTCTCTCTTCTTCCTCCTACTCCGGCCATATAAGACGTGCCTGCTTCCCCTTCTGCCGTGACTGTAAGACTCCTGAGGCTTCCCCAGACACAGAAGCCTCCATGCTTCCAGTACAGCCTGCTGAATCCTGAGCCAATTAAACCTCCTTTCTTTATAAATTACCCAGTCTCAGGTATTTCTTTACAGCAGGGCAAGAACTAATACACCCTCCATGGCACCCACAATACATACCACAGGTGCCCACTGCTGGTGCAAGATGCATAAATGAAAGCTATCCTGGGAACAACACAGGTCTCCAAGGAGTTTAGTGTAAAGGCAGTATCAAGTTCTGGGGGCTGGGTGGTCAAATGCAGTCTAGACACATGTGGTTGGGGCCTTGAAGTTTTGAAGAAGAGAGGTTTATTGTCAACATTTAGAAGGCAGGAGATTTCACAAAGGCTCTAGATTTATGGCTTCTCTTAAAATTCTGGGCCGGGAGCAGTGGCTCACACCTGTAATCCCAGCACTTTGGGAGGCCGAGACGGGTGGATCACAAGGTCAGGAGTTCAAGACCAGCCTGGTCAACATGGTGAAACCCCATCTCTACTAAAAATACAAAAAATTAGCAGGGCATGGTGGCATGCTCCTGTAGTCGCAGCTACTCGGGAGGCTGAGGCAGGAGAATTGCTTGAACCCAGGAGGCAGAGGTTGCAGTGAGCCGTGATCACTCCTCTGCACTCAGCCTGGGTGACAGAGCCAGACTTTGTCTCAAAAAAAAAAAAAATTCTGAAGACCTGACCACACTGGCACCATCAAGCAGAGCTGGGAACAGCTGCCTCCTTGGGCAGGACCTGTGTTCTTCAGTTCCCCCACCTCTTACCCTTACAATCGGCCTTTGCCCTCTTTAATGGCACTCGCCCACTTGCTATACTGGAAACTCTGGTGTAGAAAAATAAGAGTGGAGGACAAAGAGAAAACCTGAGAAAATAGCTATTTAGCAGGCAGGACAAAAAAGATATTAATATACAGAAAGAAACAGGAAAAGAACTGAAATAGAAGGAATTATCAATTCCCTTAATGCAAATCTCCTATATTACATTGCTTACCGGGAAGTCTCAGTATCTAAAGACTCATGTAATCTAACATCGTTTGGATGATGAAATGTTCTCCTTGGCCCATCTTTTACTGGAGTAAAATCATAACTATTAAAATGTTGGCATCACAGCAAGAAAGAGAAACCGCCATGTCCTCATGTTTAAGAAAGCATATTGTATCTGCTTAATAATTTAAGAAGGACCATAAAAATTCATCCCTGCAATTAAATATCCCCATCAACTATTAACAAATTAAGCATTCCGTAAGTTAAGACACATTAAAAAGAGACCATTGGCATTTGATTCTATTTTGTACAACAGAGATGCATGTAACATTAATGACTCATGATCATGACTCTATTTTCTTGAGTCTTTTTAAAGTGCATATTAATCATCCGTTAATGTTACCGTAACTTATGAAATACAAGCTGACTTTTTGCATAGAACCTTATACACTCAGAGACAATCATTACAGATGTTTGCTGGGCATCCGAAGGCACTCCACTGCAAGCACTTCTTTTTCTCTGTTGCTAGCACTTACAGTTACACCCTCATACTGTTATCTGTCCTGGCTGGAGGCCAGTCTCCCGTGTATCAGTGTGGAGACTTGGGAGAAAGTATCTTTTAGCCAACAAGTAAAACTCACTGTCTGTCAGTCCGTCATTTGAGTTTCATCCCTTTGAGATCTGAAGGTCAACATGTCTTCAAGCACTCGCCATTAAAGCTCAAATATCCCTGAAGGCTTTGCTTTAGTTAACCTAACACTATTAATGTTATTTGCAGATAGCCAAGAATATGGTCCTGAAACATTGCATGATAACAGTTGGGGTGGGAGCTGAGCCACAAGACAGCTTGAGGAAGTTGTAGACCCAAAAGATTACCTTCTCTGCTGTACAAATTTGCCCATGGCTGGCTCTACTCAAATGCAATTTGTCAGCTTTTGGTGTGAGCAGAAAAATAACAGAACTTTTCAAAACCTTACTCTTTTTTTATTATTATTTGTGACAGGGTCTCCTTCTATTGCCCAGGCTGGAGTGCAGTGGTGCGATCACAGCCCACTATAGCCTCGACCTCCTGGGCTCCAGCAACCCTCCCTCCTCAGCTTCCTGAGTAGCTGGGATTACAAGAGCACACCACCACCCCGGACAATTTTTTTTTTAATTTTATTTCAATGGAGACACATTATGGCTATGTTGCCCAGGCTGGTCTTAAACTCCTGAACTCAGGAGATCCTCCTGCCTTGGCCTCCCAAAGTGCTGAGATTACAGGTGAGGGCCACTGGGCCTGGCTAAACTCTTACTCTTGTTAATCACAAATGTTTAAACTGAGAAAGAACTTCACGATTATCTGTAAAAAGTCTTCATCCCTACTCCATTATTCCATCTTGCTATCTTACTTAACACCAACAAGCACACCCCTAAACCCGAGTCCAGGTGCACAGGCCACTCCTGCCTCTCCCTACTTAAGACAGAACCATGATTTTAAGAGTCAATTTGGTCCTCAAGTAGAACTCACATAAAGTACTGAACTATAACTCAGGGATCAGAGGGTTTTCAACCAAGCCCTTTTCCCCAAATAAGGTACCATTCACAGATTCCAGAGATTAGGATTTCCACATCACATCTGCAAAGTCCTTTTGATATGGAACAGGGGCAGGGAAGTGCTGGGTAGAGAAGGGCAGGGTCCCTGGCAAGGGCTCCACCCTCGGGCCTGTGCCCACGGACCTAAATGAGGACAGGTATTTCTGTTTTTGCACTCAAAAAGTTGCCCTTTGGCCCGCCATACCCCATCCTCCATCCTGTGCCCATAAAAATCTGAGACCATAGTGGGCACAGACACAAGCGGCTGGACATTGAGAGGAGCAGAAGAACACATTGACAGACACCAGCAGACACCGGCAGGCTAGCAACAGCAGAATGATGTGGATGCTGAGGGGAGTTCGGTCAGGGGTAGCTGGAGGAGAGTCCGGCCGCTGTGCAACCCGACTCCAGGGGAAGACCACCTTCCCACTCCATCCCCCTTCCTGCTCCCCATCCATCTCATTGAGAGCTCCCTCCACCACTCAGGAAAACCTTGCACTCATTCTTCAAGCCCACATGTGATCTGGTTTTTCTGACACACTAGGGCAAGGACCCAGGATACAGAAAGCCCTCTGTCCTTGTGATAAGGCAGAGGGTCTAAGTAAGCTGATTAACACAAGCTCCCTGCAGATGGCAAAGCTGAAAGAGCACACTGTAACACACACCCACTGGGGCTTCGGGAGCTGTAAACACTCAACCCTGGAGACTGCCATGGGGTCGGAGCCCCAAAATGCTCCCCGCAACCTACCCATCTGCATGATCCCCCTAGGGGTTTGAGCAGTGGGGCACTGAAGAAGCAAGCCACACCCCTGTTGTATGCCCCGCAAGGGGTAAGGGAACACTCCCATTTCACTTTTTCTCAAATAAGGGACCATTCCCAGGTTCCAGAGATTAGGAACTTGTGAATGGTCCCTTATTTGGGAAAAGAACTTTGCAGATGTCATTAAGTTAAGGATCTCAAGATGGGAGATAATCCTGGATTCTTTTTATGGTCCCAAAATGTAATCACAAGAGCCTTTGTAAGTAGGAGGGAAGGAAGCAAAGGAGGAAAAGGTCACGTGATGAAGGATGCCAGAGAGAAGGGGAGATGCGACATAGCCATGAGCCGAGGGAGAAGGCAGCTTCTGGAAGCTGGAAAAGAAAAGGAGATGGATCTCCCCGAGAGCCCCCAGAAGGACCCAGACCTCCTGACCCAGCCCTCCTGACCCAACCCCTCCTTTATTTTAGTTCCATCAGCTCATTGCAAACTTCCGACCTCAAGAACTGTAGCAGCATCAGTCTGTGCTGTTTCAAATCATTATTTTCATAGTAATTGTTACAGCAGCAAGAGGAAACTAATACAGCATTGAAATCAACCTATTTCATTCAACCTCCTTGCTTTTTTTTTTTTCAAGACAGAGTTTTGCTCTTGTTGCCCAGGCTGGAGTGCAATGGCATGATCTCAGCTCACTGCAACCTCCAACTCCCAGGTTCACGTGATTCTCCTATCTCAGCCTCCCAAGTAGCTGGGATTACAGGCGCCTGCCACCACACCTGTCTAATTTTTTAAATTTTAACAGAGAAGGGGTTTCACCATGTTGGCCAGGCTGATCTCGAACTCCTGACTTCAGGTGATCCACCCACTTTGGCCTCCCACAGTGCTGGGATTATAGGGATGAGCTACCATGCCCGGCCTCAACCTCCTTTCTATTTGAGTTCTGCAACTGGTATGCCTCGAGATATTGATCTCCATATCCCGAGAAGCAGCTGGGTGGGACCTGGGGCAAGAGCCATAAAGAGCTCCCCAACGTCCTTCCAGTTCCCCAGAATGCTACACCCCCTTGTCCTTCTCTATATGATCTTGTATCATGAAAAAGAGTGCAAACATGACAACAGTACAAGGCTTCAAGTATAAAATAGCCCCAGAAAAAATAAGTTTCAAACTTCATCCTTAAAAGCTCCTGAACGCAGTTCCTCCTGTATGAGGAAGAATAAAGAAGTGTGAACATTACTATCAATTTGAAACTTCTCAGTATCGCCGTTGGAAAGCTGCACTTGAAAACTTTACATAAAGGTGCAAAATGCAACATCCTCCCTCTGCAGGAAAGCTGTGATCCTGAGACAACCGCGGCTCCTGGAGAGCTGTGGGCACACAGCTGCTCGAGCCCAAGGCAGGCTTTCCTGGCCTCTCTCAGTGACTCCTTTCTACCCTTGAATTTGGGGGCTCGTTGGCCACCAGGGCTCACCAGCCACACACCTGATGGGGAGAGAAGGGTCTCCGGCGTCCCACCAGTCTTTTGGGGGGCTGATGTACATGCACCACAGCTCCCAGCTGTACCCGTGGGCCGAGTTCTCGTACCGCTGCACCTCAAAGTTGTCCTGTTTGATGTTGTCAATGGAGGGGAGGATCACACGCTTCCGGTTTTCCTGGATGCGGGATAGAACCGGCTCAGCCCTGAAACATAGAGAAACAGACATGAAACCTCTCTTCTCTCCTGTGAGGCACACCTCCCAAGATCACAGGGAAAGAACAGCATTTAGCTAAAAGGCTGGGCTTTGGGAAGGCTGGAACTCAGATGCAAACTGAGGCTCCCAGGGACCTGCCCATGCTGGATCCTGCAGCTTCACTCCTGGGCTGTGAAGTGTGTGAAATCAGTGCACCCCTTCACCCTTGTTGGAATCACCAGAGTGATGCCTGCTATGGCCTGAAAAGCCTGGAGCAAGAGGAGTTCAGAACATGGGGTCTCCTTCCTAAGAAAGTGCCAAGTCTCACTTCTCATATTGACAGTGGACTCCATGATTTACATTGCACGAGTTTAATACATTGTCTTCAGTTTCTCCCCAGGGCACTGACTGCCACTGCTTGTTTTTTCTGCTGGCACTGAATTCCCCTTCCCAAAATAGGTCACTGCTGCCCAGATGGCCTGGTTTTAACACACATTTCACTAGCTTCTCTCTCTCTCTCTCTGTGTGTGTGTGTGTGTGATTATTTCAGTTGTTTTAATTGATGATTTAATTGATTTCTCAAAAGGGATCTAATTGAATTGGTTAGCAACAGAAGACTGGAAACTAATTAAATGCAAAGGCAGGCAGAATCCTGGCTTTCTGCTCACTTCCCCAGCGCCAGGCTGCAGTGGGCAATTCGTCAGGGATCTGGCTCCAGGTTCAAGGTGTAGCCGGACTAGCTTAGGAGACAGCAGATGGTCAGACACCTCCACCATCGTGTGTCTCCGAGGCAGGCGCGGGAAGGGATCATTTACCATACTCGAGAAGGAGAAGATAGCTCTCCTAAGCCAGGGCATTAATCTCCCAGCTTAGAACAGAATGCAGGCTTTGGAACAGAGTCAAGCGAAAATCCCATTCCTCTGCATTATCGGGAAGAATAATGAGAACACACAGTTGACAACCCATCTCTTTTCATTTGCAGCTATTGAATTACCTGTTGGCTCATCTCATCTTTCTATTTAAAATGAGCAATAAAATATACCCTGGGCCATTACCTGCTTCCAATACTTCTGCACACACCATATAAGCTGAAGCCAAATGGCACTAATTTTCCAAGGCTTCCAGGCAGGCTTAGGAGCATGGCCCCAGCCAAGTCTCCACTCATGAAATTCTCCCCTGGGAATGCCCTTTGCTATTGGCAGAGAGCCCAGCCATCTAAGGAGGTTTAGACCAAGTACCATCTCTCCCACCTCTCTCACCACCTGGTCCCAAGACCAAGTACCACCTCTTCTGTGGGAGTTCTTCCTCTCAACTCTTAGATCATTTTCCCTACCTTATTCAAGTCACAATGACTGCGCAGCTGCCTTTGCTAATCATCTCTGAGACACGCTATTTTTCCTTATGAGCTAATGATAGCTGATCTTTATTGAGCATTTACTAGTGCTAGGCGCCATTCGAAATATTTCACATGTGCTGACTAATGCAATCCCCAAGATAATCCTATGAGGTAGATACAATGATCAGCATTATACAAATGAGGATACTGAGGACCAGGGAGGTTAAGTAGCTTGCCTCAGGCTATACAGCCAACTGGTAGTAGAATCAGGTTTCTAACCTAGCTGGCTGGTTCATGTCTTAATTCTGAAGCTCCAATACCTCTTTGATGAACCATAATGAACCCCATGCAAGTCCAGATCATGCATATAGAAGCATTCAGTTCAGCCCATCCAACAGCAGCAAAAGAGTCACTGAGTGTGGAGGCAGAAGACCTTGGTCCCAATGATATTTCTTTTTATTTTTTTATTTTTTGAGATGGAGTTTCACTCTTGTCTGTCAGGCTACAGTGCAATGGCGCGATCTCAGCTCACTACAACTTCTGCCTACCAGGTTCAAGCGATTCTCCTGCCTCAGCCTCCTGAGTAGCTGGGATTACAGGTGCCTGTATTTGTATTTTTAGTAGAGACAGGGTTTCGCCATGTTGGCCAGGCTGGTCTTGAACTCTGATCTCAGGTGATCCACCCACCTCAGCCTCCCAAAGTGCTGAGAGGTGTGAACCACCATGCCCGGCCCCATTGATATTTCTGCGGCTGAGAAGTTTGATCTTACTGTCTACTAGACAATGTATGACGATTCCCAATAATTTGCTCCCTCCTCCCTGAGGATGTCCTGCCTATTACCAGATGGCCTGCAATGCTTCCTTAGAGAAGCACACTCCTTCCCCCAGCCTCCAATTACCATTTAACTTGGACATGTGAATTGGTTTGCCAATGGGATGTGAGCAAAAGTGACGGTGTCACATCAGAGCAGAAACTTTAACAGCCATTTCGAAGTTCAGCCACTGTTATTTTCCCTGAGCCACAAAGATGGGATGTCCTAGACAGGAGGATTCCTTGACTCTCAGAACACAGAGGAGAAATCAAGCACAGCCACAGCCAGACAACCGCAGCTGACACGCCATGCAGACAAGAGAGAAACATGTATTGTTGTAAGTCATTGTGACTGGAGACTTTTATTGTAGTAGAACCTGGTAAAAGTTGAGACACACTGTCTACCTTGTAAAGAAGAACTGCCAAGGGGTTTTAATTCAGAGAGGGTTCTATGACACTCAGGTAGAAGTGTGGAAAATGAGTCTGAATGGCAAAGACTAAAGTCACAGACATCAGTGAGAATTAGATGATAGGTGGATTTGATTAGGTAGACTGGAATTAGACTGTAGACTTGAGGGCAGATACCAAACCTGCCAGATTTTGAACCCCAGCTGAGTGTCCAACTGTCCCAGTTTGTGCGGGACTCTTCCAGCCTTACCACTGAAAGTCCTGAGAAATCACTCAGCGCCAGGCAAACTCCAAACCTAGAACAGCACCAGGGATATGGTAGGCATCTACCAAGTATCTGTCAAAAGAATGAGTTCCCGCAGTGACCGCATTGGTTTAGGTGAATGTCAAGGAAGAACCAAGCTGGGAGAGTGCTGGTCAAGACAGAGAGAAAGAGGGAGACAGGAGAAACGGCAAACAAAACTGGCTGGAGGTGGAGGTTGACAGGATGAATAACATGATGGCAAGGGGAAAATCAAGGGAAAGGGACATGTGTGGGGGCCATGTCCTTTCAGTTTTGAAAGGAAAGAAACAAGGAGGCAATGATGCCAAGGAAAAGACAAGGTATGCCAGGCCTGAGGCTGTGACGGAACATTCCCGTGCATCTTTTTCAGAAGGCTTCCATTATGGCTCAGTGCTTCTCAAACTGGAGCACGTATCAGAGTCCTCTGGAGGGCTGGTTACAACAGATTGCTGGATCGCACCTGTGCGGCTTCTGATTTCAGGGGACTGGGTGGAGCCCAGGAATTTGCATTTCTGACAAGTTCTCAGATTCTGCGGATGCTGTGGGTCTGGGCACCACACTTTGGGAATGATTATTACTAGAGATAAACAGCTCTGGAGCTCAGGAGAGATATGGGGGCTGAAGACATGCAGCTGGGTGTCACCAGGGTTTGATGACAGCGAAAAACTGGGAGGGAAAATTGGTGTCTGAGATAGCAACAGACCCCAGCATGCACTCCAAGGGGTCAGTGTTATCAGTGGCCCCGGGTTTCTTACATGGTCATGTGCATAAACACTGTCTTTTTATCCTGCCATTAAAAGGATTCTAGAGGTTGTTGCAAATGAAGAAGAACAGACATTTTAATGTTAATTAGTGATGGGATATTGGTTCTTCAAATCTAGTACAGTGAACAAAACTTACTCAAGATGGCCTCAATGAGTGTAAATAAATATATTTGTGAAATACAAGACTCTGCTTCTTACTAATTAAGCAACCCAGGGTACAGGTTATTTAACCTCTAACTTGATGGATCATTGGTTACTTAGCAACAATTATCTGACCACGCTTTAAAACTGGAAAGTCCTGTTGCAATTTTAACATGATTTTGGCATTTTTGTGGCCTCACTCTTTGTGCATCCAAAATCTTCTACTCTCCGTACACTCAACCAATTTCTCACACTCCGTTCTTTTCACCTGGAAAAATATCAGGGCCATATCTGCAGAAAATACGCTTCACCTTCCTCCAAATGATGTGAAAGATAATCCCATACATTCTGGGGCGCTTTACCTGAGTAGTTAGAATTATAACTATATCTCTTTTCTCACAATGACAGTCAACCGTCCTTCCCTGCAAAGAGAGCAGCAAAGAAGGAAAAGAGAACAAGAAAATTATGACTGTCTTGTCCCATTTGCAAGGATTCTGTTGAGTTTTGTCTAACTGATATACCGTTTTCTTTTTTTCTTTCTTTCTTTTTGTTTTTTGAGATGGAGTCTCTCTCTGTCACCCAGGCTGGCGTGCAGTGGCATGATCTAGGCTCACTGCAACCTCGGCATCCCAAATTCAAGCGATTCTCCTGTCTCAACCTCCCGAGTAGCCGGGACTACAGGCGTGCTCCACCATGCCAGGTTAATTTCTATATTTTTAGTAGAGACAGGGTCTCACCATGTTGCCCAGGCTGGTCTCAAACTCCTGACCTCAAATGATCCACCCACCTTGGGCTCCTAAAATGTAGGGATTACAGGCACGAGCCACCATGCCCAGCTTGATACACCGTTTTCACTGGGGATTTTGATGACAATGATGATGACGATGATGCCAATGACGGTGAACTGAACAGACGGCAGACAAATTTCTCCCTGCTCCCCAGTTGTATCCCAGACAATGGTCTCACTTTCTTCTTCGATGAGTCTTTCTCTATTCTCCCAGTGCTCCTACGGGTAACAGGTGAAATGTCCCACCTCCCAGATGCCAGCCCCTCTCAACCACAATGCAGGTCTTGAGCACCCCTGAGTTTCAGCTCATGACCTACCAGCCAGCGGTGAATTCCACGTGGGCATCAAAGAAGCCAGTGACCTGCCCGGTGGCCACTTTCCAGCCCTCAATGCGAGCGCGGATCAGGCCTTCCCTCTTCTGATTTCTCACCACCTTCACCAGCCCGGGGTAGCGTTTGTGGACATACTCCTCCAGGGGGACCTTCAGCTCCTCTGCAGATGACAAAAATGCAAGAAGGTCTATAAAGATGTCATTTCAAATTTGCATCTAACCCACTGCAATGCCCACAGATCTTCAGGGAGTTCAAAGATCTCAAAGAAATCACATGTTAGTAATTCTGGCAGAAAAGAAAATCTCATCAGTCTAGGAGTCAGAAGACATCTCTGATGCATTCACCCAGGACAGCTATCTTCTGACAGTTTGCAATCCGTACAGTGGGATGGGAACCAGGCCTGGCTTTTATATCCCGGCTGCTATGAGCCAGCAGACGTCCTTCAAGATCCCTTTTCTTAGTGGCCCTTCCTCCAAACTTGGCCAGAATCCTTGTCCTTGTTCTCCTGCCACCCCATGGGTCTGTCCGGTTTATCAAATTCTATACGGGCTTTTCCATCTGCACACAGACTCGTTCTTACAGTACGTGCCTTGGGATGCAACATAAGTCTTTGCTCAATAGTAGAAATGCTACACTGGAGGCAGAACTAATGCTATCAGGGATTGAACACCCTCCCTTCTGCAACAAGCAGGTGGTAAAGTGCTTCATTTCTATAAGCTAATTTAATCCTTGCAGAAACCCTAGGAGGTTGCTAGATTAATTTCATTAATTAACTAGATTAATTCTATTTTGCAAATGAAGACATAATCTTAGGGAGGCTAACCTGTTCCAAGGTCACGTATGGGCTAACGGGAGAGCTGAAACACAATTCAACTGAATCTAACTCTATAGACCTAAAGACTGATACTCGGCTGAGTGCGGTGTTGTGCACCTGTACTTCCGGCTACTCGGGAGGCCGAAGCAGAAGAATCACTTGAACTCAGGAGGCCACAGTGAGCTATAGTTACACTATTGCACTCCATCCTGGGCAACAGAGAAAGACCTGGTCTCTAATTTTAAGAATAAATAAAAATAAAGGCAACTTTAAAAAAAAAAAAGAGTGATACTTTGTGTGCATAAAAATCACCAGGTATAGGGAGGAAAAGGAGGGGCTAACAGGGAGGGGATTCTTAGCTACTTGCACTCCAGGTACATGTCCTGCATGGGTGCTGGGGGACTCAGGGACATGTCACTAAAGGCCATAGATCATGGAATGCTACAAGGGGCATCCTGCCTGCTGACCAGGGTTGGCTGGTGACTGCAGGAATCTCCGTAAGTTCAGGGAGAACATTCTGAATGCTGAGTGCTGGGCACCATGCCAGGAGTTCTGGAGGCACTGTTACCTCTTAGCTGCCACGTGACCTGCGACTTAGTCGTGGCTCTTCCCAGGAACAGGATGTCAGCTCCTGGCTATATCACTTACCACATCCGGGTATCAAATGACTTCCTCATTTGTTAAGCAGTTGAGAGACTTCAGGGAAGATATATGGGTAGGGATTGGCAAGGTTGGCAAAAGAAAGTGTGGGTCATTACCACTGGCCTCCTCACATCTAAAGAGCTTTGGGAGGTATTAAAGGAGTAAAAGGATAATGCCTAATCATTTGGTACTAGCCTTATGGCTGCTAAGACTAAAGGAAAAGCTATATAGAAAGCACTCAATATGCATTCAATAAATGGCAAATCTAATAATAATTGGTTTATCATAATTATTGTTGATCAATTACATAACTTCCTATGAACAACAGCTTGTCTTTCTAACTAGCCAATATCATTTTTATTTTTATGTTTTGAGACGGAGTTTCTCTTTTGTTGCCCAGGCTGGAATGCAGTGGTGCGATCTCAGCTCACTGCAACCTCCACCTCCTGGGTTCAAGTGATTCTCCTGCCTTAGCCTCCCGAGTAGCTGGGACTACAGGCATGTGTCACCACACCTGGCTAATTTTGTATTTTTAGTGGAGACAGGGTTTCACCATGTTGGTCAGACTGGTCTCGAGCTCCTGGCTTCAGGTGATCCACCCACCTCACCCTCCCAAAGTGCTGGGATTACAGGCATGAGCCACTGCACCCAGCCACCAAAATGATTTATAAAGTCTAGGGCCTACTGTATAGCAGTAGACACCATTCTCACTCCTACAAGGTACAGGGATACACTGTTCCAAACAACAGTGTATGGAAACATCAAGGCAGATGTCACCATCCAATGATCAGGGTTTAAGAACAAGTGACACTGAGCAGGCTTCTCTTCCCAGTCTCTGCAGTGTGATTCTGGACTTTATAAGATACTGAGCTGTGCTCTGGCCTGTACTCAAAGACAATTCAGACACAAGTGCTCTCTCAAGATGCTTACAATCGAGTTAAGGAGGTGAGATATGTTTAAAAATTATAGGAAGGTGCACTCTGGGAGGCCGAGGCAGGTCCATCACCTGAGATCAGGAGTTCGAGACCAGCCTGGCCAACATGGAGAAACCCCGTCTCTTATTAAAAAAAATACAAAAAATAATAGCTGGGCATGGTGGCAGGTGCCTGTAATCCCAGCTACTCAGGAGGGTGAGGCAGGAGAATCGCTTGAATCCAGGAGGCGGAGGTTGCAGTGAGGCGAGATCACACCACTGCACTCCAGCCTGGGCAAGAAGAGCGAAACTCTGCCTAAAAAACTAAAACTAAGAATAAATTATAATATTCAATATTATAAGGTAAATGAAGCTAATGGCCCCCACCTGCCCCAGAAAAATGGTCATGAAGGAAGAGTGCTGTGAGGAGTCGCAGAGACAGAAATTGTTTTGCCTGGGAGCATTCATGGAAAAAGTTGTTTAAGTTATGCAGAAGAACTGGACATGAGCTCTCACTATTCTAGAATACCACACCAAAAAACACCTAAGTGAAAAACTGGATCTACTTAGATGAAAGTATCATGAGCATCAAAGTTTCAGTCTAGGAAACTGGGAAGATGCCACTGATTTATTTTATTTTTATTTTATTTTACTTTTCAGATGGAAGCTCGCTCAGCCACCCAGGCTGGAGTACAGTGGCGTGACCTCAGCTCACTGCAACCTCCACTTCCTGGGTGCAAACAATTCTCCTGCCTCAGCCTCCCGAGTAGCTGGGACTACAGGCACCTGCCACCATGCCCGGCTAATTTTTGTATTTTTAGTGAAGACATGAGTTTTGCTATGTTGGCCCTGCTGGTCTCGAACTCCTGGCCTCAAGTGATCCCCCTACCTTGGCCTCTTAAAGTGCTAGGATTACAGGCGTGAGCCACCACACTCAGCCAGATAAGATTGATTTAAAAAGCGAAAAAGAAGAGAAGAGGAAGAACAAGTTGATGAGTTTCTCTGAGGACAGGTTGAGGGGGCCAGAGTACATTCTGGGGTAGGCAGCTGAACCATGACAATGGTCTGGAGGTGAGAAAACAGGGCAGAGGTGTCAGGCACCAAGTGATAAGAGATGATGTCCTAACATGCAGAAACCCCGTCTCTATTAAAAACACAAAAACTAGCCGGGTGTGGTGGCGGGCGCATGTAATCCCAGCCTCTCAGCGGGGCTGAGGCAGGAGAATCGCATGAACCTGGTGGGGCAGAAGTTGCAGTGTGCCGAGATTGCGCCACTGCTCTCAAGCCTCAGCAACAGAGCAAGACTCCGTCTCAAAAAAAAAAAGGGGGTGGGGGGAGATGATGGCCTATGAGAGAGAGGGTGACAGTTCCAGGAAATGCAGGGAAGAATACTTAGAACCACACTTGTGGAACACATGTATTTAGGAGGCAGGAAGAAGGGCTAGTGAGCAATCATGGCTCACTGCAGCCTCGACCTCCCGGGCTCAAGCAATCCTCCTGCCTCAGCCTCCCGAGCAGCTGGAACTAGAGGCATGCACCACCACGCCCAGCTAATCTCTTTTATTTTGTATAGGGCTGGACAGAGAATGTAGAAGGAAGAAGGGCTGGAGAAGCCATGCTCAAGGCGGTACAGACGGGCCTCCAGGGAGGAACTGCAGTTCTCAAACCTGAGAGCCGACGAGCATCATCTGGAGGTGTTGAAACAGAGTCCAACGCTTTACAGGATAATGCTCCTATGACGCCAGTTCCGAAGCATTATCCTGTAAAGTGTTTGGCAGAGTTTCTGGAAGAAGGATATGTGCATTCATTTTATAAATATTTAAAGGACCCTCTGTGGGTGAGAAGGACAGAGTCCCTTTCCTCCAAAGGCTGCTCAACCTCCAGGGTCAGGAAAGTCAAATGCATTAGAGAAAATGCGAGCTGAGAATGGCCCATTGATCTAGGCAAACAGGAGGCCCCCGATGGTACCAGTGAGAAAAAAGAAATCCCTCCAGATGCAGCTCTCTCCTGCAGGGACAGGGTCAATACAGGGAGAAATGGATGAGTGGGACATCTCAAGAGGGACTTCCAGGAAGCCTGGCTCTGGTGGAACACATCTGAGACAGCCTAAGAGCATTAGGGTGTTGAGATTTGAAAATGGGGAGAAACCGAAGAAGAGGCGGGGTGCAAGAGCCCAAATTCACCTTAAAGTGAATGAGTCTATAAATTAGCCAAGTAAAACCAGGCCCCCAGACCCCCATGGAAGCACACAAATCCCCAACCTGACACTGGTTAGAAAGTTACCCCTTGGCCAGGCACGGTGGCTCATTCCTGTAATCCCAGCACTTTGGGAGGCTTAGACAAGCAGGTCACTTGAGCTCAGGAGTTTGAGACCAGCCTAGCCACATGGTGTGACCCTATCTCTACTAAAAATACAAAAATTAGCCAGGCATGGTGGCACATGGCTGTAATCCCAGCTACTCGAGAGGCTGGGGTGGAAGAATCACTTGAACCCGGGAGGCAGGGGTTGCAGTGAGCTGAGATCGTGCCACTGCACTCCAGCCTCGGCAACAGAGGGAGATTCTCTCAAAAAGAAAAAAAAAGAAAGTCACCCCCTCACCTAAGATCCTTTATCATTCTTAACAGATGAAACCATTCTAGGACATTATAAGAACACTAAGAAAAACATCTTACTTTCTTTTTTTCCTCACAAAAAACTCAGAGAAGAAAACAGAAACTCATTTCTGCAAAAATAAATGCAGAAACTCATTTCGACAAAAATAAATGTTATAAAATCCAATACAAAATTGGCCAAGGGCCATTTGGGAACCGTCGTGTTTTTTAAGATTTTGATAAACAGCATTTGAGGAGGCTGAGGGGGAGAAGTGAACACTGCCTGTGATCAGGAAGGACTGGTGAGGGAGGTATGCATACCTGCTCCTTAACAATAAAACAAAACACATGTCATCCAGGCTCATGGAGCATAAATTGACAAAAAGAAAGTTACAAAACAGTAAGAACTAAAGCATAGAACATTACAGAATTCTGTCTCAATCCCGCACTTTCAGTGATATGACAGAATAAACTATCGGTACCATCCCTGGTCTCAGAGCCCTGCTCAGGAGCAAGTATTGACCTAGTAGACTTGAAATTGCCCCCATACACTTTATAAAATCAATCAGGAGGCTGGGTGTGATGGCTCGAACCTATAATCCCAGCACTTTGGGCGACCAAGGTGGGTGGATCACCTGAGGTCAGGAGTTCAAGACCAGTCTGGCCAACATGGTGAAACCCCGTCTCTACTAAAAATACAAAAATTAGCCTGGCTTGGTGGCACATGCCTGTAATCTCAGCTATTCAGGAACCTGAGGTGGGAGAATCGCTTGAATCTGGGAGGTGGAGGTTGCAGTGAGCCAAGATCATGCCACTGCACTATAGCCTGGGCAACAGAGTGAGACTCTGTCTCAAAAAATAAGTCAGGAAAGAAGTGAGGGGAAAATTAAAATAAACCAAGCGTGCAGCACATTCAGCATTAATCATTAGTCTCTGACCTGTTTCATCATAGTTTCTTGGTGCCTATTGTCCTAGAATGACTAGGACAACAGACCCTGTTACAAGATTACAGTCCCCCTTAACTGCTCTATAGATAACAACTTGAACATTATAAAATATTAAGTTTTCCCTTTGAGATATTCTTTCATGTCCTGCATACCAATGAAACTGCTGACATCAGCTGGTCTGAAGGACCCCACAAGAAGCTGACTCACCAAAGAATGCAGTTTCCACATCTTGATAATTTCATCCCCTTTACCCTGATCAATGAATGACCTTGATTCTCCAGCCTCTCACCTTCCATGATCCCCTTCAAAGCCCCAGCCCAGAAATCGCTGGGGACGTGGATTTGAGGATCTCTTCCTGTCTCCTCACTTGGCTACCCTACGATCATGAAACTCTTTCTCTGTTGCAAATCCTGCTGTCTCCGCATAATTGGTCTGTTACTGCACAGTGGACATATGAACCTGGTGGTCCTAAAACAGACTCAGCTCCGCCTGCTTCCAGAACCAATGCAAAAGTGTCAGTGCTTGGGATTTTTATGTGTGTTTGGGAAGTGGCCACCCAGTCTAGGACTTGGCCAAGTCTGCACATCCACAATGGTGGGCAACCTGACCTCTCAACCCTCACATAGTTGTTAAGCCTTGATGATGAGACTTACTGAATATTTCAATTGCCCTTCGAAGTATGGAGATTCAGGAGAATCTGTCTAAGCTTAGATGAGTGAGTGTTCCTCTACCTTTAACCTGCATCAGAATCACCAGTAAGTCTGAGGTGGCCCAAGAATTTGTATTTCTTACAAGCTTCAAATGGGGAGTTGCTGCATCAACTGGTCTGCTAAGTGCATATTGGGTGGCTCTGGCTTAGCATTTACCCCCCTGCCTAACTCAATCTGGGATGAATTAGACCCTGAGTGTGGGCCAGAGCTTACCCCAACTGAGTTGACATTCCAGAATCCCAGTGTTGCCCTGTCCATCTCCACTTTCCCCACGGCCTACAACCTACTTGTCCTGCCTCATCTAAAAAACTGAACCCCTTGGAGGTGACCTTGGCCTACATGGTGAGGGTTTGCCATGCCATTTCCAAAACTGGAATATTTTAAAATATATATATATTTAAATGTGTGTGTGAGTGTGTGTGTGTGTGTGTGTGTGTATGTGCATATATATGTATGTGTATATATGTATATATATACACATGCACACATATACAGTATATATATATATAAAATACATATAAGTAAATATATACATACATACATACACACACATATACAGAGACAGAGACAGGGTCTGGCCTTGTTGCCCAGGCTGGAGTGAAGTGGTGCAATCACGGCTCACTCTAGCCTCGACCTCCTGAACTCAAGCAATCCTCCTGCCTCAGCCTCCTGAGTACCTGGAACTACCAGCACACACCACCATGCCCGGCTAATTTATTTTATTTTGTATAGATGAGGTCTCGCTATGTTACCCAGGCTGGTTTCAAACTCCTAGTGTCAAGCAATCTCCCAACTTTGGCCTCCCAAAGCTCTGGAATTATGGGTGTGAGCCACCAAGCTTGGCTCCAAAACTGGGATCCTGATGGCTGGCCACCTCTGCGTGGGGCAATCTCACAATTAGGTCAGTCCCTGGACAAGGATCCCATATGGTCCTGCCTTCTGCTTTCATTCTCTGTTCCTGCTACCACTGCTACTAATGCCACAATTCTATCAACACTCCTTCTGACACCATCAACCCCCATTGCCACCACTGCCATGCTTATCACCAACACCTCTCCCCGCCAGCAGCTGCTGAGGTTTGGGCATGCTGCTCACTGTGAATGCATGGGTTGTGACAGCTGGGGACAAGAACATAGCACATATGGCACGTTCCAATTAAGAAACAAAATAGAATGAAAATGCCTGCCAGTATTCCTAGAGTGAGAATCACTGGGGACCTTATGAAAATGCAGGTTCCAAGGCTCCTTTCTCAGTATCCCTAATTCAGTGGGCCTTAGCGGAACTGGCCAGCACCCCCAGGTCGTTCTCATGTAAACCCCAAACACCTCAAAAGCACTGGTTCACTTTTTTCATTGTTTTTACCATGTTTAAAATGTTTTGACCATTTTACAATATACAATTCACTGGCATGAAGTACATTCACAATGTTGTGCAACTATCACCACTATCTATAACTTTTTCATCACCCCAAATATAAACCCAATACCCATTGAGCAGTTGTTCCCCATCTCCCCTTTCCCAACCCCTGGTGACCACTAGCATGCTTTCTGTCCCTATAAATTTGCCTAATACACATGGTTCATGAAAATGGAGTCGTAAAATATGTGGTCTTTTATGTCTGTTAATTTTGAAGGTGCAGAAGAAGAGGTGATTTTATGTTGTGTGGAATTTTGTTTTGTTTTGAGAGAGGGTCTCATTCTGTTACCCAGGCTGGAATGCAGTGGCTGGATCATAGCTCACTGCAGCTTCCAACTCCTGGGCTCAAGTGATCCTCCTGCCTCAGCTTCCTGAGTAGCTGGGACTACAAGGATGCACCACTATGTCTGGCTAATTTTATTTATCTTTTGAAGAGACAGGGTTTTACCACATTGCTGAGGCTGGTCTTGAATTCTGGGCTCAAGTGATGCTCCTGCCTTGGCCTCCCAAAGTGCTGGGATTACAGGTATGAGCTACCATGCCTGGACCGTGTGTGTGAATTTAAAACCCTTGACCTTGCTGAAGGTCTGATTCATATTCTGTGGCCAGGGGGTCCTTCCAACCCCCATGTTGGTAACTGATGGACTGGAGGCTTGCTCCTAAATCCCAGTCTGGTCAGCTGGCCTGCCCCTCCCTTGCATTCCTCCTAGGCCACCTTCTCCCTGGGCACATCTCTGCTCCTAGCTTGTTCCATGGGTTTCCAAGGCTACCTCTGTCTGGAAGCATTTGGTGAGACACTTAGGTAAGACTCCTCATCTTGATGGGACTTGAGTTCCTGAGCTCTTCCAGACTGGATGTGGAGAGAATCCAGCCCCTGTGTGGTGTCCACACCCTGGGCCCTCCCAGATGCCAGCCTTTCTCTCCACCCTGATGGAAACTTCCAGTTCTCTGTGCTTAGGGACTTATGAGAGAGATCACAGTGAAAAAATGGTCTTCAACACAGAGTTTAGCACAGACATTCATCAGGACACTTGACATTTCTGCATCATCTCTTTTTTTTCTTTTTTTCAGAGTGATTTCAATATTTTATATATGTAAGAATTAGCTATGATGCCCTAGAAAGAACATAAAACACAGACTGAAAACACTTGGGTACTGGCTACTTGGGAAGCTGAGGTGGGAGCCCAGTTTGAGGTAGAGGTTGCAGTGAGCAGTGATCGCACCACTGCACTCCAGCCTGGGTGACAGAGTAAGATGTGATCTCAAAAAAAAAGAACCACCTGGAAATGCAGATGCACCTGAGAATATCTTTATGCCTGAAATAATCAATCAGCTAAATGTATAAAAGCAGCCATACAAGAACCAATCAGCTAAATGTATAAAAGCAGCCATACAAAGACCATTTTAAAATATTTTAAAAATACTATTAGACAAAGTTTTAAAATATTATCTTTAAAAATGAACGGGCCGGGCACGGTGGCTCACACCTATAATCTCAGCACTTTGGGAGGCCGAGGCGGGCGGATCATGAGGTAAGGAGATTGAGACCATCCTGGCTAACACGGTGAAACCCCATCTCTACCAAAAATACAAAAAATTAGCTGGGTGCGGTGGCAGGCGCCTGTAGTCCCAGCTACTCAGGAGGCTGAGGCAGGAGAATGGCATGAACCCGGGAGGCGGAGCTTGCAGTGAGCCGAGATCGCACCACTGCACTCCAGCCTAGGTGACAGAGCAAGACTCTGTCTTTTAAAAAAAAAAAAAAAAAAATGAACAAAAGATGGTGGAGCAGGGAGAAACTTGGTTGCATATTCTGTTCATGCAACATAGGGGGTTTCTTATCTGTCCAATGGAGATAGCAAATCCCAGAAACAAACCTGGGTTTTGAGGGACCTGAAATTTATACAATTTGGCACATTTTCTTTGAGAAACATTTTAAAAGCTTACTTTTTGTAAGTTCTCCAAAAATGCATGACATGTAAACACACAAGGGGCCATCAGATGACCTTGAAGGGCAGCTGTGCAAGTAAGGGGCCCAATGCGGAAGCTTTGTTAGTTTCTCAGTGAGAATACCAACTGGGGAGGCAGATTTCACCAATGCCAGAGTTCCTTTTCTGCTGACAATCACTATTTTCCAAACATTTCAAATACTGTGCTTGTCTGTATCTAGCACCCACACTTCTGATTACAGACTAATTATCAGTGTGTACAACCTTATTCCACTGCATGGGGTTGCATGAGGACCAAATGTGAGTGCAAAGCACCAGTATGATGATCCCATTTTCTTCTGAATCTGCAGCCATCAGTACCAGTTTCAGAGAGTGAAGATAAAGGATTAGGGCTGTAACTATGAGTGGAAAGTTGGCCAGGCTGCAGGATGGGAGCAGCAGGCTCTGGACTTGAGGCAGGCACCTACTTTTTCTAGGCTGCCTTCTGCTGACTGTGGTCAGTGCTCTGCAGAGAAGAGGCCTAAGGGCTGATTAAGAGGTTTCAAAAGAGTGGGCATCCAGGGAAACTGTTGGGCTTCCAACTCTTCTAAACAATACAATGAAGCTCTGAAGAAGCCTCAGGGATACAGGAGCCACATATTTGGTGATACACACACACTCCACCCCAGCCTTGCCACTATGGCATGGGCCCATCTGTCTCTGAAATCTGGGGCTTGAAGAATAGCCATGGTGAGGAAGCAAGCATGTAAAACTGCAAGATGAAATAACCCAGGAGGTGGCTGCATTGCATATTTTATTCTCTGAGCATCTCTCAGCTTTGCAGACTTAAATAATGCACTTGCTGACTATGGGCTGGAGCAAAAATGAGGCAAGAGTGAGAAACTTCAGGAAGAATGAGAAAGATTAAAGAGGGAAGCTTTTGCTGTGTATGAAAGCATTTTGAGGGCGATTCCATAGTGAGATCAAAGCAAGGACAAAAGAAAGCAAAAGACGAAAAGAAAAGCAAAGAGATGTGAGGTGCAAAATACCAAAGTGTTAAACCAAATATATCACACCGAGTTGTGCATTCATGAGAGGCACTTTGTAAAGGAAAGCCATCTCAGCTTCCAATTCCTTTGTTGAGAAATTCCTCTCTACCGCTTCTTCCATTTACATTTTACCTTTTAGAAAATAAATATAAGTAGCCCAAACCTACAAGGAAACATCATAGTACGCATAAGCTATAGGCTATCTAGGTGAGAGCTCCAAGTTGTCTCCCCAATTTAAAAGACCATTCCCCTATCTTACCCCATCAAAGGCATTTGAAAGTCTGGCATTTGCAGCTGATTCTAATAATAACACGTGAATTTCAGCAATCAAATTTGTCTACAGGCTGGGCCATGTTTTTCTTTCATTATGTTCTTATTTACGGTGATATTGATTCCAAATGCTCAGAAGCTGGCAAATCTCTTCCTTGAAATAGCAAAAGTCACAGTCATTAAAGAGAGAGCAAAACAGAACACAAGAAATGTAAAGCCCTGGGGAGAACAGGGTTACACGCTGGCACTTGGTCACTTCTTCCTCGAGTTTTCTTTAAACGCGTTTGGCAGCCAGGAGTGGAATAACTGAGGTGAGGCATCCGGCCAGTTCATCCTTCTCTAGCATTCTGGGGTGCTCCATATTCAGGACCCTGAAGTTTCCAAGGTCAAAGGCAGTGTGAATCCTATGCGCAAACGAAATGCTCATGCCTGCTTACAGGAAATGTCCACGTTAAGTTATTAATGCATCATGTGATTGTTCTATCAATAGCAGCTCTTATTAGCATCCAAAAGGGCTGCAGAACCTAACATGTTTCTTCTAGCTAGCGGAGACTATCGAGCTATATAACATCAGAGCAGATGTGGACCGGAATGGCACTGTAGCACATTCCAGCTGAACATCAGCTCTGCTAATACCAAACCACCTGACATTCCCACACTTCTCAATTATCTGGGCTAAAAAGCCAATGTACCAAAGCCAATTTCTCAGTTGTGACAGTATCCTAGAGTTTTGCAAGATGTTACCACGGGGAGAAACTGAGCGAAGGCTACATGGAATTTCCTGTTCATCTTTGCAACTTTTTGTGAACCTATAATTAGTTTGAACTAAAAAGGGTTTTGTTGTTGTTCTTCTTGTTTTTAAAAGCCGGTTAGTGGCTGAAGCTTTAGCTGGGGTTTTCACACACTATCGCTTGTATAAAGATACACACTCTCCTCATTCTTTCCTCCCTGGGGCCTAAAAAAACACAAAGAGAAATGTAAATGCACAGCCTAGTTAGGATTACAGACCCACATAGCAAATGCTGTCACATTGCTATGATCTGGTTGGGGGCAAAAACAAGTATTATTTCTGATTAGGAAGGCTCTTTACAGGCGGGGGGAAGGCAGGTGATGTTCAAATAAAGAGAGCCTGGCCAAGCATGGAGCTGTGTGATAACAAGTTGTCTCTCGGCTATTTCACTCAGAGCCTCAGCGACACAGGAAGAATGTTATCTCTTGGAAACACAAGACTTCTCCCATCTCTGCAATTATAAACCAAGAAGAAAAGCAAACAATGCCAGTGTGAATTCTTCTCCAAAATCCCTTTTGGAAGTGCAGAGGGTATAACCTTCCACTCCAAAAAGTTTTCAGCCATCTTGCTTTCAACCTTTGAATACAACCAACCAAGACAAGATGTTGATCAGATATGCTTGTCATACAGGGAAGTATTAGTGACAAGATGTACAACTGTCTAAATCATCAAGAAACTCAAATGATGGTGATGGGAGATAGGCAATTTCTGACACCTAAACCAAAATAACTGTAGCATTCAAGCCAAAATACGTACAATGTGAAATGCAAAAGCTTCCAGAACAATGCCAGAAGAAGTGGGGAAAAAAATATCTGCACATGTGCAATTGAAATTAACCTATTTAGCAATTACTGTAATTTAGCTGTGGGCTAGATCCTGGGATTATGGCACAGAGCAAGCTATCGGTCTTACCATCAAGTGTCTTACCACTTAGAGACAGGCAGATAAACGAACGCAATTCAGTATTGGTTTCCCAGTGTGGATGATACGCAAGTTGAATACTGATGAATGAACTGGAGTTAGCAAATCAAATAATGTCATAAGCACACCCAACAGTACCTTTTATGATACTGTTAGGACTTGCACTATGTGCCTTGCAAGTATTACCTCTAAACCTCACAATGAAAACCCTGAATGAAAGCTACCATTACCCCAACTTACACAAGGTCAGAAAAGTTAAGTGCCTTGGCCAAGACCACATAGCTAAAGTTTGGGCTGGGATTTTATTCCTCTCTTTCCTCCCCATGCTATTGCTTTAGAATAGCAGTCCCCAACCTTTTTGGCACCAGGAACCACTTTGGTGGAAGACCATTTTTCCATGGACAGAGCAGTGGGATGGTTTCAGGATGATTCAAGTGCATTATATTTATTGTGCACTTTACTTCTATTATTATTACGTTGTAATACACAGTGAAGTAATTCTACAACTCATCATAATGTAGAATCAGTGGGAACCCTGAGCTTGCTTTCCTACAACTAGATGATCCCATCTGGGGGTGCTGGGACACAGTGACGGATCATAGGCGTTAGATTCTCATAAGGAGCACGCAACCTAGATTCCTCATATGCGCAGTTCACAGTAGGGTTCATGACTCTGTAAGAATTTAATGCCACTGCTGATCTGACAGGAGATGGAGCTCAGGTGGTAACTCGAGCAATGGGGAGTGGCTGTAAATACAGACAAAGTTTTGCTCCCTCACCCGCCTCTCACCTCCTGCTGTGCGGCCTAGTCCTTAACAGGCCATGGATCAGTTTATGGCCCGGGGGCTTGGGGACTCCTGCTTTACAACAAAGGAGGTAACAAGGTAAATTAAAAACGTGAAGTATTAATAAGACATATAAAAGAGTATTGAGGGCGGGGCATGGTGGCTCACGCCTGTAATCCCAGCACTTTGGGAGGCCAAGGTGGGCGGATCATCTGAGGTCAGGAGTTTGAGACCAGCCTGGCCAACATGGTGAATCACCATCTGTACTAAAAATATTAAAATTAGCCAGGTGTGGTGGTGGGCACCTGTAATTGCAGCTACTCAGGAGGCTGATGCAGGAGAATCGCTTGAACCTGGGAGGTGGGAGGTTGCAGTGAGCTGAGATCGCACCACTGCACTCCAGCTAAGGCAACAGAGCAAGAACCTGTCTCAGAAAAAAAAGAAAGAAAGAAAAAGAAAAAGAAAAGAGTATTGAGGATACTAATTATAAAAACAAAGAAGCTTCTCATAGTAGTTTAAGGAAAACTTGATGGCTAAAGTTACAACTCACCTAAGTTTTAAAGGCACAGTAAATTTCCATAAGATGCTAGAACTTGACAAATCCAAGAAGTGAAGCCCATCGCCTTCCCAAACCTGTGATTCTTAATTCTTAGCATATTCCATCCTTAATGAGAAGCACCAATACCCATCTTGTCACCTGAGCAGGGACCCTTGGGGTCCTCTGGCTCCTGCCTCCTCTTTATAACCAATCAGTCATCACGTGATTCAGCTTCAGTGTTTCCAAATATTAAATAATTCAGCAGATAAAAACTGTGAATTTCAGATCAGTGGTTAAAGGACTTACTATTAAATTGAGATAACCATATTTTGGGACAGAGTCTCTATGTTAAAAATTGTTACACCTTATATAAAAATATTTCCTCTGTCTGGAATTTATTTTGGAAAGAAACATTTACTCATAAAAATAGTTGTCAATATTTGTTTAGTCTAGGCATGATGAATCACATTCTTAAGACTTTGGTATCAAAAAGAAAAGACTGATGGATTTGACTATATAATGTAAAATTTATACTTGCCAAAAAAGATTATGAATGAATTAAAGTGAGAAGCACAAGTTGAGAGAAATGCCTGCAAAGTGATGTAAAAAAGGTTTGTTTAATATATAAAAAGTTCTTGATACACACCATGGAATACTATGAAGCCATAAAAAAAATGAGTTCATGTCTTGCAAGGACACGGATGAGGCTGGAAACCATCATTCTCAGCAAACTAACACAGGAACAGAAAACCAAACGCCGCATATTCTCACTCGTAAGGGAGAGTTGAACAATGAGAACACACGGACACAGAGAGGGGAGCATCACACACTGGGGCCTGTCAGGGGGTGGGGGACAAGGGGAGGGAGAGCATTAGGACAAATAACTAATGCATGCAGGGCTTGAAATCTAGATGATGGGTTGATGGGTGCAGCAAACCACCATGGCACATGTATACCTATGTAACAAACCTGCACGTTCTTCGCATGCATCCCAGAACTTAAAGTAAAATAAAATAAAAAGTTCTTGTAAATCAATAAGACAAAGATAAATACTCCAATAAAAAAGGGATAAGGAGTCATCAATAGGCAAATCGCTAAAAAATATATAGTTAAACATATGAAAAAGTATTCATCATCAACACTATTTTTTTAAAATGCACACTTAAAAATGGAATGCCATTTCCCCTGCATCAGAACAACAAAGATGGCAAAGATTAATAAAATTCAGTGTTGGTGAGAATACAGGGAAAAAAAAGTCTTTCGTATACTCTTCATGTGACATTACCACATACCTGGAAGACAGTTTATCAATTTATATTAAACATTCTCAAAGATGAATATAAAACTTAAGATGATGAATTTAACTCATGAATCAGAGACCACTAGTCAAAATTCACTAAAAAACTACAGTAAAAGGATTTCTAAAATAGACAAACAATGACAACAAAAACCATAACCTTCCAAAGCCAGAGGAAATGCAAGACAACAGCCATGAAACTGAGGAAGCTAGAACGCAGATTCAGAGGGTTAACCAAATGACAGATGTGTGACAGATGATCCCAAGCTAACAACGCCCAAAACTGAGAAACCAACTCGATATATACCAGAGGACACTCAAGTGGCAATGGAACCAGCAGCAGCAGGTGCCTTTGGAACTGGGGGTAAAATGGACAGACCAGAATAAGGAAGACTAGCACGAAGGCTATTTGAAAAGAAACTGATGACTAAATTCCCACTCCCACCTTTTTTTTGTGGGGGAGGGGGGTGGAGGGGGATGGAATCTCACTCTGTTGCCCAAGCTGGAGTGCAGTGGCACAATCTCAGCTCACTGCAACCTCCACCTCCCGGGCTCAAGCAATTCTGCTGCCTCAGCCTCCTGAGTAACTGGGACTACAGGCGTGCACCACCACACCCAGCTAATTTTTTGTATTTTTAGCATAGATGGGGTTTCATCATGTTGGCCAGGCTGGTCTCACATGCCTGACCTCAAGTGATCCTCCCACCTCAGCCTCCCGAAGTGTTGGGATTACAGGCGTGAGCCACCACGTCCAGCCCCCACTCCCACTTCTTGTTTCAGCCCACACACATCACTCTATTGTCAAATCCAGTAAGTCCAACTCAAGTGCACAATGTCTGATCAGCTTTTTAAAAACTGTGATAAAGTGGACATAACATGAAATTTACTATTTTAACCATTTTAAGTATACAGTTCAGTGACATTAGGTACATACCCATTATTGTGCAATCATCATCTATTTCCACAACTTTTTTCATCTTCTCAGACAAATCCCATACCCTTAAGCAATAACTCCCCATTGCCCCTCCACCCAGCCCCTGGCTGTCTAATCACTATTTAAGAGATAATCATAAGCAGAAAAGACTCACCAGATATCTAAGGAAAGCCTCCAACATGAAAGATAGAAACTAAACATCAATGAGAAAAATGTAACTTTTAGAAACAGACTATGAAGGGAGAAAAACTTAGAAAACATTAACATCCTCCAGGGATAAGAAAACATATTGCTTCCAATAAAAAAGGACAATATGTTATAAAAGGAGCTTTCAGAGAATAAAAATGATCACTTGGAAGTAAAACTATGATAGCAGAAATATAAAAAATGGATAGAAGGGAAGAATAAAAAAACTGAAGTGAGAATAAAGAAAACAGAGCAAAAATATCAGACAGAGAAAGATAAGATAGCAGAGAAAAATAAGAAAATTAGAGGTTCAATTTAAGAGGCCCCAAACTAGAATAATGAAAGATGCTGAAAGAGAGAACAGAAAAAATGAGGAGGAATTATCAATTAAAATTCCAAGAAATTTCCAAAAATGGATAGACAATAGATTGAGGATGGAAGCCACTAAATGCCCCATCCAATCAATGCAAACTGACCCATCTCAAGGCTCATCATTGTGAAATTTAAAACTATGGTGACAAGATAAAGATTCTACAGGCTTCCCGAAAGGAGAAAAGAGCATGCAAAAAACCAGGAATCAGAATGCCTTTGGTTCTTCTAAAACAACAACAACAACAAAAACAAAGATAGACAATAATGGAGCAAAACAATCAAAATTCTGAAAGAAGGTAACATCTAACTCAACGACACCATCATTCACCTAGAAGATGAGGCTAAAGCCATCTTTAGAGGCATGAGTGAACTCGAAGGATTTTCTCTTCCTTGCAGTCTCTCTTAAGAAGCTTCCAGTTGTTGTGTTTCACCAAAATAAGAACATAAACCAAGAGAAAAGCACAGGAGACAGCACAGAAGAGGGTCAGAGAGTCCGCAAGAAGACGGTGAATGGAGATCCAAGATGACAATGCACAGCCACAGAGGCCAACCCCCATAACAGGGCAGTGTGACTTCAGATAGATGCAGTGAGAGTTGTCATTTCTAACACTGCTCCTGCAAACATACCTCATTTTAAGCTGAGGATGGATTGCCTGAACGAGTATAGCACCCATTCTTATCTATAATTGGATGTTCTGACTACAGGCTTTCTGCCTGCTGCCTGGATCAGTGGAAGACATTCACTGTATCATACTTCATATCTCTCAAGACATGTTCTGCTTTGACCTGCTCCTGAGGATAGGCAGTAGGTCTTAATAAGATCAGAAGCAGAAAATACAGAGAAGCCCATTCCATTCTGTCCAGATTTTTGCCTTAAGTCCAGTACCTGGTCCACACAATAGCCCACTATGGCGAGTCCCATGTTTACTGAGCTCACTCATGACTTAGCCGTCTTCTTCAGAAGAGGTTTTTGTAAACCCTTAGAAAGGTACATGGGTGAATGTTCTCATCCTTCACATGGTAGGAAAAGAGATATTTATTAATATATACATTTTTAAAAATAAATAGAGGAGGTAATTAAGCAAGAAAAATAAAAAGTATTCAGATTGGAAAGTAGTAAGTAAAATTATCACTATTTGAAGATAACATGATATTCTATATAGAAAGCTCTATAGAATCTACAAAAAAAACCTATTGGAGCTAAAAGTTCAGCAAAGTTAAAGGATACAAGATGAACATATGAAAATAAGTTGTATTTCTATACAATAGCAATAAACAACCCAAAAATGAAATTAAGAAAACAATTCAATTTATAATAATATTAAAAAGAATAAAACATTAAGAAATAAATTTAACCAAGGAAGGGTAAAATGTGTACACTGAAAACTATAAAACATTGTTGAAAGAGATTAGAGACCTAAATAAATAGAAAGACATCTATGTTTATGGATTGGAAGCATTAATATTATCAAGATGACAATACTCTCCAAATTGATTTACACATATAACACAATCCCAACAAAATTCTAACAGCTATTTCTCAGAGAAATGTTCAAGCTGGTCTTAAAATTAATATGTAAATGCAAGGGACCCAGAATAGACATAACAATCTTGAAAAAAGAACAAGGCGAGAGGTCTCACATTTCCCGCTTTTAAAATTTACTATAAAGAAAAAGTTATCAAGACAGTGTGATCGTGCCATAAGCATAGACACATAAATCAAAGAAATAGGATTGAGAGTCCCAAAATAACTCCTCATATTTACAGTCAGTTGATTTTAGACAAGGGTGTCCTAACCATTCAATGAGGAAAAATTGGTCTCTTGAACAAATGCTCATGGGATAACTATATATGTAAAAAATAAAAATAGAAAGAATTTGGATCCCTACCTCAAATCATATACAAAAATTAGCTCACAATGGATATAAACCTAAATGGAAGTGCTAGGACTACAAAACTCTTAGAAGAAAACAAAGGTTCAATTCTTTGTGACTTTGGATTAGGCAACAGTTTCTCAGATAGGACACCAAAAGCTCAAGCACCCAAAGGAAAAAAAGACAAACTGGACTTTATCAAAATTATAAACTTTTGTGCATTCAAAGACATTATCAAGAATGTGAAAAGACAACCCACAGAATGAGAGAAAATATTTGCAAGTATATTTGCAAAAAATAGTTGCAGAATATTTGATAAAGATGAGTATAAAGAGAATAAAGAATTATCACGAGTCAATAATTTAAAAAGTCAAATAATCAATTTTAAAATGGGCAAAGTACTTGAATAGACAAAGAAGACAGACTAATGAAAAATAAGCACATGAAAAGATGCTCAAAATAATTAGTCATTAGGGAAATGCAAATCAAAACTACAACATACCACCTTATACTCACTAGATTGGCCATAATTAAAAAAAAGTAACAAGTGTTGTCAAGGATGTGGAGAAACTGGAACCCTCATATATTAATGGTGATCATGCAAAATGGTGCAGCTGAGGTGAAAAATTGTGGAAAACAATTTGACAGTTTCTCAAAAAGTTAACCACAGAATTATCATATAACCCAGCAATTCTACTCCTAGATATGTACCCAAGAAAACTGAAAACATGTCCAAACAAAAACATATACATGAATATTCATAGCCCTATTACTCCTAATAGCCCCAAAGTAGAAACAACCCAAAAGTCCATCAACTGATAAACTGATAAACAGATAAATAAAATGTGCTGTATCTATACTCAGAATATTATTCAGTCATAAAAAGAACGAAGTACTTATATATGCCACAACATGGTTGAACCTTGAAAACATTATGTTCAGTGAAAGAAGCCTGCAAAAAAAGGCCACATGTTGTAGATTTCATTTACTATCAAATGTCCAGAAGAGGCAAATTTATCGTAACAGAAAATACACTAATATTTGGCAAGGAATTGGGTAAGGGTAGAATTGGGAGAGGCTACTCCCAGGTTCAGGGTTTTTTTGCAGGTGATGACAATGTTCTGGAATTAGGTAGTGGTGATAGGTGCAAATCATTTGAATATACTGAAAATCGCTGAATTGTATACTTTATTTTTTGTTTTTTGAGACACAGTCTTGCTGTGATGCCCAGGCTGGAGTGCAATGGCGTGATCTCAGCTCAGTGCAACCTCCGCCTCCCAGGTTCAAGTGATTCTCCTGCCCCAGTCTCCCAAGTAGCCCAGACTACAGGCGCGTGCCACCACACCCAGCTAATTTTTGTATTTTTAGTAGAGACAGGTTTCACCATATTGGCCAGACTGGTCTCAAACTCCTGACCTCAAGTGATCTGCCCACCTCGGCCTCCCAAAGTGCTGGGATTACAGGTGTGAGCCACAGTGCCTGGTCTATTTTATTTTTATAGTATATTTTATGGTATGTGAATTACATCTCAATCAGAGGTGAGGAAAAATAAAGAATGGCTATGCATGAACCAGTGATGGAATGTGTCAAGTATTATGACTGTGATACCTCTGTGCACCTGAATTCCTCCATCCCAGTCACCCAAACAAAGATCAAGGCAAACACAGCAAGTTCATCATTGGACCAATGGAGCTACAAAGACCCAGGATGACCATCTGGGAGATAGAGGCCTTACAGGTTTGAAGCTCAGGAAAGAGGATAGATTGTTCTGGGCTTGAGTGGTAGATCCCACTGGACAATTCCAATGGGAAACTGTCAGAACATACACAGTGGAGGAGCCTGCCCAGTGTGTCCTGATGCTGAGAATCACGAGTGATCCCAGTTTAAGAAGGGAAGGGGCCAAGTGATATGGTTTGTCCCCTCCAAATCTCATGTTGAAATGTGATCCCTAATATTGAAGGTGGGGCCTGGTGGTAGGTGTTTGGGTCATGGCGGTAGATCCCTCGTGAAAGGCTCGGTGCCATTCTTACGGAATTCAGTGAGTTCTCAATCTCAGTTCCCATTAAATCACATTGTTAAAAAGAGCCTGGCACCTCCTCCCCTCTCTCTCTCCACTCAGCATGTGACCTCACCAGCTCCCCTTCCTCTTCTACCATGAGTGGAAGTTTCTGAAACCCTCACCAGAAGCAGATGCTGACATAATGCTTCTTGTAAAGTCTACACAAATGTGAGTGAAATAAATTACTTTCCGTTATAAATTACCCAGACTCAAGTATTCTTTGTAGAAAGACAAATGGACTAAGAAACCAAGGAAGAGAAGAACAGCTGCAAAAAGAAGATTAGGGGAGAATCAGCAGAGAGTAGAGCCAGGGCACCAGGAGGAGCGATACATCCCATCAAGGAAGCTGTGTGACAATATCAGATGGTGCCAAAAGATCTGGGCAGCAAAATGCTCACTGGACTTGGTGAGCAGTGATTTCTGGCAAATGTTGCCTGAATGATTTCAGCTGGATGTACAGAGTACAAAGAATTGCATCTTACCTGGGCTTAACATAGGCCAATGTCAATATTCAAACTGAGTGAAACAAATGACTTAAAATAAAAACAAAATTCCCTGACAAAGGAAAATCTGCGGTCTCATCTTGTCTGCTTCTCCAGAGTGCCCTGGCTTTGTACACCCATTCCCTGAGCCCATCTTGACCACAGCTTAGTAAGTCTGAGAATAGATCAATCTGCCCTCATTAAAATGATGTTTGCAGAGCTTTTTAAATAAAAAAAAAAAAAAAGGGCACTGATTATGCTTTACACTTCAGGGGGAAAAAGCAGAACATTAACTTGTTTATACTATTGATCTTAACTATGCAAAATGTGCATTAAAGAGGGTAAGGGCATGGGCGAAGGAGCAGTTGCCTCTGGTTAGTCTCTTCAGTATTTATTTTTTCCAATTATATTTGCTTTTTGATACATTCGAATTTTCCCACAAAGAGCATGCATTACTTTTAAGATCAGAAAACAAAATTGTGAGGCTGGGAAAAAAACGTTTTAATCAATGTGAACTAGCAAGCAGGAACAACAATTTCAATGTAAGAAGAACTAAACTGATGACAAAAAAAACTGGGTATGCTTCTAAGATAAAGAAAGCATTACATAATGGTAACAACCATCGCTATTAATGAAGCCATGCAGATACAAATCTATAGTTGCCAAAGAAACTGACAACGAGATACCAGAAAACAAATATTAGGAACACAGGAAGGAAGAGTCATTATAAAAGGAGATTTTAAAACACCATTATCAAAAAGACTTAAAAAAATAAACTCATAGCCTACCAAAATACAGCAAATTGATGTCTGGCAGGAATTCAATTCCATGATTACAGTGTGTGGGGGTCTTTTTAAATAGATGTAGAACATTTACAAAACTCGATAATACCAGTTACAAGAACATCTTAATAAAATGAAAAATATTAGATTCCTCTTCTAGTTCAAGAGAAGAGATTTCTGGCCCGGGGAAAAAACATAGAGAACAGAACCAGGAACTGAGAAGAGGGAGATCACGTTAATATCGTCAACTCCCAGTCCCCTGGGTATTTGGGAGAGGAGGAGGATGATGAATGGATATTGATTTATGGTCTGGCTGAAACAAATACCTCCTCCTCCCATTTTCTTACTAAACATCTTCATGTAGACCTGAAATGTGCACCATTAAAATGGGACTCACAACAGGGCTCAAGGCGTGGTTGCTTAGCCCAACGGTTCTCAAAGTGTGTTCCCCACACAAGCTACATAAGCATCAAATAGGAGCTTATAAGAAATGCAAATTTTCAGCCTTACCCCAAGCCTTCTGAAGCAGAACTTCCTCCAGGGTGGAGTCCCAGGGGGTTCTTACACTAAAACATCTGCTGCTAAAGGTGTATAAATACCCCAGCTTCCTCACCCTCAGAGCAAGTTAACTCTGAGGTCTGAGTTTACACTGGCTCTTGGAATTTCCCCAGTGAAATTAAGCTCCATCACTCACAGTACCAATCTTTTGGGGATGATGCTTTCCCTTCACATTCTTACTTCCCCAGTCCCCTACTGGTGCTCTCTTCACCTCCCAAATAAACTACTTGCACTCTTGATGTGAATAAACCCATCTACTTGAAGATGTTTATTTCAGGGTCTGCTTCTGGGGGAAACTAAATGAAGATACCTACTAATATGGTTTGAATATTTGTCCCCTCCAAATCTCATGTTGAAATGTGACCCCCAATGTTGGAGGTGAGGCCTGGTGGGAAATGTTTGGGTCACGGGGGTGGATCCCTCATTTGTGGCTCGATGCCTCCTTCATGGTAAAGAGGAAGTTCTCACAGTGTCTGGGACCTCCCCCCCACTCTTTTGTTCCCTCTCTCATCATGTGACACTCACCTGCTCCCCTTCCCTTCTGCCATAACTAAAAGTTTCTGAGGCCTCACCAGAAGCCAAGCAGATGCTGGTGTCATGGTTCTTGTACATTCTGCAGAACCGTGAGACAAATAAAACCTCCTTTTTAAATAAATCACCCAAGGCCAGGCATGGTGACTCACACCTGTAATCCCAGCACACTGGGAGGCTGAGGCAGGAGGATCGTTTGAGCCCAGGAGTTTGAGACTAGCCTAAGCAACATGCCAAAATCCCATCTCTACAAAAAATATATATAAAAATTAGCTGGGCATGATGGCACATGCCTGTGGTCCCAGCCTCTCAGGGGGCTGAGACAGGAGGATCACCTGAGCCCAGGAGGTGGAGGCTGCAACAAGCTGTGATCGTACCACCGCACTCCAGCCTGGGTGACAGAGACCCTGTCTCAAAATCAATCAATCAATCCGTCAATCAATCAATCACCCACCCTCAGGAATTCCTTTATAGCAACACAAAAGGGACTAATAGACCTACTGAACCCACTAAGTGTCTAACCCTGTACTGGAGATTCCTGCGGTCAAGGAGCTGGAGTTATGGCTGAGATTGCCTTAACCTTCCCTCCCTCCTGCTGGGCTGGGCTCTACCTAGATTTCCTCAGGAGAGGGTGCACCATTGGCAGTGAGTCTTCACCCCAATCCAGCCCGATCTGCAGTTCATGCTCCTCTCTGGGTGTTCCAGCCCCAGGCCACCTCCTGTCATTTTGCCACTAGCTCACACCTGTGCTTTCCTTAGTGCTACCTGGCTTCATCATGCACTCCCTTGTTGAAAGACTTAGCGAGTTTCAACCACCAGCCAGGCCCTGGGAAACATTCCATCTAGTTCAGAGAGTCCACTGTGCAGACACACTGCATGCTAGTAAGTGCGACAGCTAGTAGCAAGGTGCTAAGACAGCACAGAACCAGGGCCTCATTATCCTAAAGGTGTATAAATAACCCAGCTCCCTCGCACTTGGAGCAAGTTAACTCTGAGGGCTGGGTTTACACTGGCTCCTGGATGTTCCCCAGTGGGATTAAGCTCTGACACCCACAGTACCAATCTTTTTACGATGCCTTCCCTTCACAGTCTTACTTCCCCACTCAGAGATCAGAGGAGGCTTCTCTGAGGAAGTGCTCTGCTGGAGACAGCTGGGAAACAGGTGGGACTTAGAAGGCCGATGACGGGGGACACAGGAACAGGGAGTTCAAGAGAAGAGATTTCTGGCCTGGGGAAAATATGCAGGGGTGCATGGAAGGATTGCTGGAGCAAGAGGTCTGTGGTAGGTGCAAAGAAATACCACAGAGCAGAGAACCGTGGGCATGTCAAGGAAAGAGACTTTGCTGCACGACTTAAGAGGCTTCCAGGAACTGAAAGAGCCTCCTTCTCACAAGGAGACAATCATTCTCAGGTTTAGAAGAATCTATAGATAACTAATGGCCAAAGGTAAGGAAATAAAACTAGGGATGTGAAAAATCCACCAAATGACCCATCTCTGTAAGCCAGAGGTCCCAGAGAAGGCAAACCACTGGGCCCAGGTGCACCCAAGCCCTTCAGAAGAGTGGGCCGGTTCAGAAGGGGCCAGGGACATCAGTTCCCAGGCTGATTAAATAGGAGAGGCTCATTTCTGTGCTCCTCAAGATAATCCGGTTTTAAACAGGACCCGTGGCATTGCCTCCTCCTCACCATCTTCTGGACGCCAGAGCAGCTTGCAGGGTAATCCCTCTCCTACCCAGCACGATGAAAGGAGGGGGTTTAGCCTACTCCTAATCCTGTAGTTGCTCAGAAGATAAGCTTTCTTGGCCTTCAGGCACTGACTCTAGCTGGCTTTCTTTTATCTCATGAGCTTGCGGGGGTGGCTCCCAGCAGCGAGCACACTGAATTTTGCGGGTTGGGAATCCAACACAAAGGCACCATTAGCAGCACCCACCCCCACTGCCCTGGATACCACGCCTTTGTCCAACTATTAAATATCTCCAAGGACCTCCCAGGAGTTTTGTTACTGACATGCAATATTTGCCTGTTGTACAGTTTTCATTGAGCCATCATTCCTAGTAGTGCTGAATTCCAGAAGATGAGCAAACACCACTCATTTTGGGCACAGTGGCCCAGAGAATTCCAATGTAGATAAACAGTTCCTAACACGGGATGGAATTTTTTATTTTGCTTTTTGGAGAAGGACAACAAAGATGGGGTGTGGGGTGGGGAGTGAAGGAGGAATTCAGCTCTTCACTGTCATCTACTTTAGCTAATGAGAAGAGGGAAGTTCATCTAGATCCATGGCCAGTCAATGATTCTTATGAGCCCTAGAGCAGCAGTCCTCAACCTTTTTGGCATCAGGGAGCGGCTTCGTGGAAGACAATTTTTCCATGGAACGTGGGGGTCGGGGGAGATGGTTTCAGGATCAAACTGTTCCACCTCAGAACATCAGACATTAGATTCTCAGAAAAAGGTTGCAACCAGCCAGGCACGGTGGCTCATGGCACTTTGGGAGGCTGAGGAGGGCAGATCACCTGAGGTCAGGAGTTCGAGACCAGCCTGACCAACACAGCAAAACTCCGTCTCTACTAAAAATACAAAAATTAGCCAGGCATGTTGGTGTGTGCCTGCAGTCCCAGCTACTCGGGAGGCTAAGGCAGGAAAATCGCTTGAACCCGAGATGTGAAGGTTGCAGTGAGCTGAGATCATACCACTGCACTCCAGCCTGGGTGATGGAGCGAGACTCCATCTCAAAAAAGAGGGGGTACAACCTAGATGACTTGCTTGTGCATTCACAATACGGTTCATGTTACTAGGAGAAGCTAATGCTACTGCTGATCTGACAGGAGGTGGAGCTCAGGCAGTAATTCCAGCATCGCGGAGTGGCTGTAAATACAAATGAAGCTTTGCTTGCTCTCCTGCCACTCACCTCCTGCTGTGGAGCCCAGTTCCTAACAGGCCACAGACTGCTAATGGTCCATGGCCCTGGGGTTGGGGACCCCTGCTGTAGAGGACTCAAGGAATAATAGACCAGGGTATGCCTAGGTATCTTCCTCTAAAAAAATCTTGGGCCGGGCATGGTGGCACACTCCTGTAATCCCAACACTTTGGGAGGCTGAGGTGAGCGGATCACCTGAGTTCAGGAGTTCAAGACTAGCCTGGTCAACATGGTGAAACCCCATCTCTACTAAAAATACAAAAGTTAGCCAGGCATGGTGCCGGGTGCCTGTAATCCCAGCTACACGAGAGGCTGAGGCAGGAGAATCGCTTGAACCCAGGAGGTGGAGGTTGCAGTTAGCTGAGATCGCGCTACTGCACTCCAGCCTGAGCAACAGAGCGAGACTCTGTCTCAAAAAAAAAAAGAAAAGAAAAAATCTCCCATTCCACAGATATGCTCCAGGGACCAGGAGACACAGATGCTCGGGCTCACGTTGGAATGAAAGTGGCATTTCTCCCTGCTGTCATCATGTCCTGTGCACAGGACAGCCACCCCTGTACCTTCATCGCTGTTGTCATCCACCAGAATTATTTCCTTCAGCAGGTGTGTGGGCGTGTGATTGACAGCACTGTGCACTGACCGCAGGATCACCGACAGGGCCTCGTTCACGAAGATGAATATGATGGATATCTGGGGCAGGTCCTTGGAGTACTTGAGCTCCTTACACCTGGGGAGGGAGAGATCGGACACACAGTCAGAGGAAGGATAAAAGCTCAGGCGCTGCAGCTGGACATAGTGTTAAGATTTCAGCCGAATCCTCATCCAGTCATCCCAAAGCGTGAATCACTGGTTCCCTTGGGCTTCTCCTTGGCTAAGAACTGAGAATAAACCCTAAGGAGGAGAGCATTAACAGATGCAGCCCCACTTCCCCCAGATTCACTACCCTACAGGTGGTGGGTTAGAATGTTAGCTCTGTGACAGCAGGAACCTCTAGTATAATATAATATGGAGCACTTAGTGGGTTCAGTAGATGTCTTCATTTGGGTTCCCCCAGAAACAGAGCCTGAAACAAAGGTTTGAGTGCAAGTAGTTTATTTTGGAGGTGAAGAGAGCATCACTAGGGGAGTCCAGGCATCAGTCCCAGGCATATGTCTACCTGCATCTACCTGTGCTGCCTACCTGTGCCCTGAGCTTCAGGGCACACCTGCACAACTTCTGACTCCAGCACCTCCATTTCCTTGCCTGAAACCTTCTTTGCTGATGCCTAAGCGATTAATCCACCCCCTAAATCCTTTAACTAGAGACCACTGGGGACACGGCGCAGTGGCTCACGCCTGTAATTTCAGCAATTTGGAAGGCCGTCGCGGGAGCATCGCTTGAGGCCAGGAGTTTAAGACCAGCCTGGGCAACACAGCAAGATCCTGTACCTATAAAAAATTTTAAAATTAGCCAGGTGCAGTGGTGCATGGCTGTATTCTCAGCTACTCGGGAGGCTGAGGTGGGAGGATCACTTGAGTCCAGGAGGTCAAGGCTACCATGAGCTATGATTATGCCACTGTACTCCAGCCTGGGTAACATAATGAGACCCTGTTTCCCCTCACTCGCCCCCCAAAAAAAGAACACCAGGAATTGATGTATTAGGTTGGTGCAAAAGTAATTGCGGGTTTTGCCATTAAAAGTAATGGCAAAACCCGCAATTACTTTTGCACCAACCTAATACAAATACCCCAGCTCCCTCAGCCCAAGAGCAGGTTAGTTGTAAATTTCCGCAGCAGGATTAAGCCCCCATCACCCACAGGAGCAATCTTTGTAACATACCCTTTGGAGAGGGGGTGCCTTTCCCTCCCAGTCTTACTCCTCACTCCCCTAGTGATGCTCTCTTCACCTCCAAAATAAACTACTTGCACTCAAACCTTTGTTTCAGGTTCTGTTTCTGGGGGAACCCAAATGAAGACATCTACTGAACCCACTAAGTGCTCCATATTATATTATACTAGAGGTTCCTGCTGTCACAGAGCTAACATTCTAGGAGAGGCAATAAAACACCCACGCCAATTATCATAGTCAAGGAAAAGGACCCTACACCTGGAGGAGTGTGCAACCTAAGGCACACCAGCTCTTCTTCGGTAAGTCCTAGAACCTCCCTGGAGACAGGAGACAGGACAACCTGCTGACATCCCTCCCTCAGAATACCCAGCAGCCCTCATATGCCCAAGTGCAGAGATAAAAGGGAAGAATTCCTCTCATCCAGTCTGGACTCCAGAGCATAGAGCTTCAGCCTTCTCCACGGCTCCAGGTGATGTAAGAGATGATTTAGTACCCAGGGAACGTGCTCTGCTTCTCTCGGTCACAGGTGCACCGAGAGTCTGTCCAGGGAGCACTGAGGAATTTCATTTTATGCTTACGCCTAAGCCACATTGGAAATAGCAAAGAGAAACACAGTGGAATGGAGTGCCGAGGTACCTGCACTTTAATGCTTCCTTCTTCTCCTTATGGGAGATTGCACAATATATAGCACAATGGAATAGGGAGCAGAACAAAGAAAACAGATGAAGTCACGGAGTGAGAGAGAAGCGGAGCTGAAGAGGGAGCAAGAAATACGGCTGTTTCTTATGCTGAGCAGCTTGGGCTATGTCGGGCCGTATTAATCATGTAGGCAATTTTCAGAAGAAAATAAAGTTTTGTTACAGTATGTGTTTGTGTCTCCTGGAGGAGATCGTCCAGGGATGCATTGATCAAGCAGCCTCATTGTTACCATGCTGCTGTAAATCTACTTCTGGGGCCTGCCAGGGAGATTACAGTGATTATTGACGGGCTCACAGGCAGTTGGCAGGAATCATCTCATTGACTGTGTGGTGGTCCACAAGACAAGGGCACTCCAGAAGGTCCCTCGGAGGCCGCTCAACCAGAGGCCAGCAGCCATCCTGTGCCTGGTTGTGTGGCAGCTGTCCCATCTCAGCTCATTCTCACCAGCTATACACATGCGTGTGTTACTGTAAAGTGGTCCTGATTCAGACCCCAAGAGAGGGTTCCTGGACCTTGAGCAAGAACGAACTTGGGGTGAGTCTGTAGAGTAAAGTGAAAGCAAGTTTATTCACAAAGTAAAGGAATAAAGAATGGCTATTCCATAGGCAGAACAGCCCCCAGGGCTGCTGGTTGCCCAATTAAATGGTTATTTCTTGATCATATGCTAAACAGGGGTGGATGATTCATGAGTTTTCTGGGAAAGGAGTGGGCAATTCCCGGAATTGAGGGTTCCTCCCCTTTTTAGACCATGTAGGGCAACTTCCTGACATTGCCATGGCATTTGTAAACTGTCAAGGCGCTGGTGGGACCGTCTTTTAGCATGCTAATGCATTATAATCAGCATACAATGAGCCGTGAGGATGGCCAGAGGTCACTTTCATCGCCATCTTGGTTTTGGTGGGTTTTGGCCAGCTTCTTTACAGCATCCTTTTATCAGCAAGGTCTTTGTGACCTGTACCTTGTGCTGACCTCCTATCTCATCCTGTGACCCAGAGTGCCTTAAACTCCTGGGAATGCAGCCCAGTGGGTCTCAGCCTTATTTTACCCAGCCCCTATTCAAGATGGAGTCTCTCTGGTTCAAATGCCTCTGACACACGGTGTCAGGGGCACACGTTACACACCCACCGACTCTGTGCATGTCTTCCTGGGGCTGGTTTCTATGATCCTTTGCTTTTAACAGCTTCTGGATTTTGAAATTGAAAAGAAACAAGGCCAGATTGTGCAGTCCTAGCACCATCTTTTCCACCCACAAGCAATGGGGTTACACTGCAATCAAGGATCCGGTCATAAGTCAAGCCTCTTGGCTGGAGCAGGTAACTCCCCCTGGTGAAATGGGAAACGTAGCAGCCTTCGGGGTATGGGGTCCTCAGTCCTGCCCTTTCATGGGTCCAGGTGGCCATTCAATAAATCACAGGGGATTTCAGAAGCGAAAAGTGCAGCACCCCACCTGGGACCTGTAACCTGGGGCACACTGCTCACACCACCTCTCTTCACAGCTCAGCGTCTTCGTCTGTGAAACTGTGGCAGGCCAGGTCTTACTAACAGCTGAACAGGCAGGCCTCTGGAACAACTGTTTCAGCACTGAGTGGTTAAGTTAAATATTAAAAGCTGAAAGAGCCGGTGTCCTTATACAAGGGCTGGAATGTAACAAAAGCCCACGGAGAGTTTTGCCCCGGCCTTTCCTGGGCCTTCAAGCAGGACAAGATAACGAAGGAATTCCCAACAGGACTCATTTAGGATGAAACAAGTTTTCAATGGGGGTCTGAAGAAACTCCCCAGACCTCCACAAACAAGTTTTATTGGGGGTCTAAAGGAACTCCCTCCACGATTTAGCAGGAGACATGATAAGGGTAATCACCCTCAGCACAGAGACCCATATAGATTAAGTAAATTTACTGAGGCTCCAGAGGAAGGTCTTCAGGACTCACACGTTAGTTATAGATTAGAAGAAGCTAGGCTGGGCGCAGTGGCTCACGCCTGTAATCCCAGCACTTTGGGTGGCCAAGGCAGCCGGATCACAAGGTCAGGAGTTCAAGACCAGCCTGGCCAATATGGTGAAACCCTGTCTCTACTAAAAATATTTTTTAAAAAATTAGCCAGGTGTGGTGGCAGGCGTCTGTAGTCTCAGCTACTTGGAGGCTGAGGTAGAAGAATCACTTGAACCCGGAAGGCGGAGGTTGCAGTAAGCCGAGATCACGCCAGCGCACTCCAGCCTGGGCAACAAAGCGAGACTCCATCTCAAAAAAAAAAAAAAAAAAAAGAAGCTAATCACTTATGTCTTCAGATGAATGCACGCTTACATGTAGGCATATAGCTTAGAAGGTATACAAGCTGTAAAAACCTTTGTGATTTTGAGTTGGTCTGGTGATATTTTCCAGGCCTTCTCCCTGTACCCAGTTACAGAAATAAACTCTCTTTCCCATTTCATCTGCGTCTTGTTATTGGGCAGAGAGAATATGCAGCCCGACCTCGGTTTGGTCTGGGAACAAAACTGTCAAAATAATCCACCCCACGGCTAGCTCCAGGCCTCCTGTAAGAAGCAATGGAGATACAGCCTCTGGGAGCCCAGGAAAATGTCCCTGGGGGCAGGAGACAGACTACCTGCTGAACACCAGGTATTGATATGCAAATACCCCCAGCCTCCTCAGCCCTGGAGCAGGTTAACTTCAAATTTCCCCCAGTAGGATTAAACCCCCATCACTCACCTCCCGCACAACACACCCTTTGCTGTGGGGGAGGGTGTTAGGCACTAACTAATAAAGGTCCAGTCTGCCAGGCTGGCCCTGCCATTCTCCCCCTGGCTCCTCTGCTGCCTTTTGCATTTCTCTGATGACCACTGGCTGGGCTTCCAGAGCTGTCAGTAAACCCAGACCCCGCCTGCACAACCTACTCAGGGCTCTGCTCCTGGACAGGACCCAGGTTTCTAACCTCACCCAGCTGAACAATGATTCACCTCTCGGGGCCAGAGTCTTCCAAGTTTCACGGATTTACTTGAGAGCAGACAATATAAATGCTGTAATTATTATCATAAAAATCAGCATTCTTTTTGCTGATCATTAAGCTCTGGGGAGGTAGACTCTGCCTTTAAAAGAAATCTCGAAGCCTAGCCTTTTGCCTGATATATTGAAGATGCTCAGAATATCCTGGGTAGATGGAAAGATGGACAGCTCAAGTTTTGTCAGGGGCATGTGAACCAGGGCAACTCCATCTTGAATAGGAGCTGGGTAAAATGAGGCTGAGACCTACTGGGCTGCATTCCCAAACGTTTAAGGCATTCTAAGTCACAGGACGAGACAGGAGGTCAGCAAAAGATACAGGTCATGAAGACCTTGCTAATAAAACAGGTTGCAGTAAGAAGCCGGCCAAAACCCACCAAAACCAAGATGGCGATGAGAGTGACCTCTGGTCGTCCTCACTGCTACACTCTGATCAGTGCAACGACAGTTTACAAATGCCATGGCAATGACAGGAAGTTAACCTATATGGTCTAAAAAGAGGAGGCATGAATAATCCATCCCTTGGCTAGCATATCATCAGGAAATAACCATAAAAATGGGCCACCATTTTATGAGTTGGTCTCATAGAGCACCTTTGGAGCTGCTCTGTCTACAGAGTAGCCATTCTTTATTCCTGTACTTTCCTAATAAATGAGCTTTCACTTTGCGCTACAGATTCACCCTGAATTCATTCTTGGGTAAGATCCAAGAACCCTCTCTTAGCTTCTGGATGGGGACCCCTTTCCTGTAACAATTCTAAGCATTTTCTGCCAGGAGTAGACACAGGCATGGGTTGATACGTACATTACTTCCAATCAGATACCTGATACCCAATAGGGCAGAAAGACGATCAGTGAAGGAAGGGAGTGGACAGTTGATGGGAGAAGAGAGAGGCGGACCTCACAGGCCACAGACATGCTAGAGACTGCACAAAGCATGGAAACAGATGCTCCTGCCCCTGGGAGATAATGCTGAATCCATTCCCACTGTGGCCTGAGGACCCTCAGTGTATTCAAACTGCATGGTGTCTGCACATCCCACACGCTGCAGGCGTGCAGGCTGGCATGAAAGAAGCCCCTCCCTCATTCTCTCACTCCTGAAGAGCTAAGGGGTGAAACGTTTAAGGGCTCAGTGCTAGGGTGGCCTGCATGGAGTCCTCTGGGTGGCCTGGCAACAGCCAGTGCTGGGCAGGAGGATCCAGGGAAGGGAACCATCAGCTCGAACTCTGGCTTCTGGCCCCGTCTCTCTATAATGAAACCTATAGATTCAGACACATTTTCTTCCTCCCTGTTGGCCTCCCAGGCTATAAAAGCCAGGCAATAGGAGGCTGAGGTGGGCGGATCACTTGAGGTCAGGAGTTTGAGACCAGCCTGGCCAACATGGCAAACCCCAGTCTCTACTAAAAATACAAAAATTAGTGGGGCATGGTGGGGCATGCCTGTAGTCCCAGCTACTCGGGAGGCTGAGGCAGGAGAATTGCTTGAACCCAGGAGGTGGAGGTTGCAGTGAGCCGAGATCACACTACTGCACTCCAGCCTTGGCAACAGAATGAGACTCCATTTCAAGAAAAAAATAAAAATAAAAATAAAAGCCAGGCAAGTAAGAGTAGGCTGGAAGCTTGCAAGGATAAAAGAGATTCCAGATGTGAAAGACACCCAGGGACCAAAGAGAGATAGGCATGCCACGTAAACTACAAAATACCTCAGCATCCAAACCTAGGGATTGCTGTGTGCTCCCTCTAGCAACACCGACTTGAACCCGGGTTTCACAAATCACAAATTTCCTTTTAATAACTAGTCAGTAAGCAACGAATGTCCTTTATATGAAAGAAGATTGGTAGCTGGAAAGCTATTTTAAGGTCTGAAGGTCTGGACCAATTTCTTTTTTTTTCTTTTATTTTCTCCCCCTCCCCCACTTTGGAGACAGGGTCTCTCTCCGTTGCCCAGGCTGGAATGCAGTAGCTCGATCACAGCTCACTGAAGCCTCAACTTCTAGGGTTCAGGTGATCCTCCTGACTCAGCTTCCCAAGTAGCTGAGACCACAGGCACGCACTGCCACGCCCAGCTAATTTGTATTTTTTTGTAGAGATGGGGTCTTGCTATGTTCTCCAGGCTGGTTTTGAACTCCTGGGCTTAAGTGATCCTTCTGCCTCAGCCTCCTAAAGTGCTGGGATTACATGCATGAGCCACTGCACCCGGCTGGACAGATTTCAATGGCCAAGGCCAGAAAGGGGCTACAGAGAAATTCAAAACCAAGTTCCTTAAGAGCTAAATGGAAAACAGATCTTCTGCAAAGCTGTTGTCATAGAGAAAAGAAAACAGAGACATATAACCAACCAAGTGAAGTCTCCAGAACAATGAACACCTTACTGCCCATCTGTCCATCTGTCTGTCCACATGCCTGGGATGCTTCCTTGACTTCTGAAACTCCTCGAGACTAACCACAGTTACTCCCCGCAAGCCACCTCTGGGAATCACTGGAGAGAATCACGGTTGAAACACAAGTAGGTCAAGGACCAAGGCCTCTAGCAGGGAAAAAAATCAAAGCCCAGAGCGCCAGTCGGTCGTGTACTCTCAAAAGCAGACCCCTGCCCTCACAGGACCACTTTTAAGGAGACAGCTTGTGTGACCACAGTGTGGTAAAAATGAGAGGTATCAAGACTTGCTTATGGCCGGGCGCGGTGGCTCATGCCTGTAATCCCAGCACCTTGGGAGGCCACGGCAGGCAGATCACTTGAGGTCAGGAGTTCAGGACCAGCCTGGGCAACAAGGCAAAACCCTGTCTCTACCAAAATTACAAAAATTAGCCAGGCATGGTGGGGCGCGCCTGCAGTCCCAGCTACTCAGGAGGCTGAGACAGGAGAATCACTTGAACTCAGGAGGCGGAGGTTGCAGTGAGCTGAGATAGCGCTACTGCATTCCAGCCTGGGCAACAGCGAGACTGTCTCAAAAAAAAAAAAAAAAAAAAAGACACGCTTTTGACCATTCTGCCAACTTGAAAACAAAAAGCTCCCCAAACATCCCCATCATTGGAAAATAATTTAGGTATGACAGGGCCTAGGAGGCTCAGCAGGCTAGAGAAAATGATGCTGCTGATGATGATAACTAACACACAGTGTGGGCTACATGCCAGAAACTGCTGGAAGCTCCCATGTACTAGACTGCCTCATTTAATCCTTACAATAAACCGTAGGAGGTAGGCAGTAGTATCATACCCATTCTGCAGATGTGGAAACTAGGGCTCAGAGGGGTGAATTCACTTGTCCTAAGTCACACAGCGGGTCTGAAAAGTAGCAAGATGGGAACAGTATCTTATGATGTTTAAACTTCCAAATGCCCCTGCCTGGACAGGCACAGTATGGTGGCTGCAGCAGGCAAACTGCCACACAATTTCCAGCCCAACCACTCAACCACTTCCTATGTGAGTCTTGATTTCTTTTCTTTTTTTTTTTGTTTTTGTGACAGAGTCTTGCTTTGTCACCCAAGCTGGAGTGCAGTGGCGTGATCTCAGCTCATTGCCACCTCCACTTCCCAGGTTCAAGGGATTCTCTTGCCTCAGCTTCCTGAGTAGCTGGGACTGCAGGTATGTGCCACCACACTCGGCTAATTTTTGTATTTTTAGTAGAGACAGGGTTTCACCACGTTGGCCAGGCTGGTCTCGAACTCCTGGCCTCAGGTGATCTGCCTGCCTCGGCCTTCCCAAGTGCTGGGGTTACAGGCATGTGCTGTCACACCTGGCCAATTTTTGTATTTTTAATAGAGATGGGGTTTCACCATGTTGGCCAAGCTGGTCTTGAACTCCTGACCTCAAGTGATCCACGCACCTCGGCCTTCCAAACTGCTGGGATTACAGACATGAGCCACCACACCCAGCCAATTTCTTGATTTCTTCATCTCTGCCCTAAAAGCCCCAACTAGCAGAAGGTCCTCTGCAGCCAGGTGCACCATGCCCATGGCCTGCTGGGGGCAAAGTATTCCCACATAGTATCACTGAGCCGGGTCAGGTTTGATTTCCCTTCAAGGCGGATGTGGGTGAGCAGAAGCCGGCTCCACCTCCCCTGGGGTTAATCAGGCTGGGAGGAATGTAGATAAAGCTCCTGTGGGAGAGTGTTCTGCCCCCAAGCCCTGGAACTGAAGAATCCCAGGCAGGGAGGAGCCAAGGTTGCCCTCAGCCTCTCTGGGCCTTGCAAGTCCTGTGCTAATGAGCCACTGCAGCACTTCAGCCACTGTGCACCAAGGCCTGACTCTGTCATCCCCACCATCCCTCAGGGCAGGGACACAGAAGAGGGTCCCCTTAAAGGGGCTGGGCATGGAAGGTGCACCTGTGCACGCTCAGGCGGCTGGGCAGGCGACTGTCGGGCCGGGCAGGTGACCACAGGGCCTGAGCTCAGCCTCCAGCCCTTGTCTCTTGGGTCTGTCCGATGCAAGCGCTCCCCTTTCGAGGGTCCACCTGGGTTTCTCGGTATTGCTTGGCTCACATGGGCGAAACTGTGTGGCTGATCTGCAGGCCTTCCTGGCTGCTCGCCTCAACTCTAGCTCCCAAGTGCAGTGATGCCCCTCAGTCTCTGCCCTAACATCTGCCACACCCAAGGGACGGGACCAATCACTATGCAGTGCCCCACCCCAATCACCCAGAGTTCTGGGATATGAGGACTAAAGCACATTAAACACTCATAACAAGGCAGTTGTCAATGCAATGCAGGAGATGCTAAGTGTCAAACAGAAGTATCTACAACAGCTGTAACAGATGGGCTAAGCTGGACCAGGAAGGTGGGGACGGTGAGCTCCAGGCTGGATCTGAATGGATAGATCTCACTGAATTAGACTTGCATGGTCAAGAACAGAGGGAGAAATGCGATGTCAGAGCTGTACTGAGCACAGAGGCACTCTTCCTCGACCTTCCAGGAGAAATCTTTGTAAGCTTGTTTAGAGATTACACATTAAAGAGCTAGACTCACAGTGGAATGACAGCCTCACACCGGGCTCTGCAAATTCCTACCAGGCTAATTCCTATTCATTTCCAAAGTGCTCCATAAACATGCAGACGATCATGAGCATTAATTAACAGAGTCTTTACCGCTGATGAAGGTCCGTGTTCTCTGGGCACTCAGGCCTCTCCACCACATGCTATCCTCAAACTCTCAGAGCTCTGGAAGGCAACATAGGATGGACACTGTGGGATTCTGATGGAAAAGGTAGTTTGAGTCAGAAAACACCACCTTGACATCCTCAAAGTAGCTGCAAGCCGATGAGAAAACCCTTGAGAACTGCAGCACGCTGTGGACATACCCATTTTCACATCGTCTCTTTCCACTGCCAGAGGAAATTCTGCCACCAGACACCCTTCCCAAGGTCTCCAGCCTGCCCACCTACCCTGCGGACGTGGGATGTGCCAATTACCACAACCATGTGAGCCAGGACCTTAAAATAAACCTCTCTCTGCTCAACATCACTAATCATTAGGGAAATGGAAATCAACACTACAGTGAGATCACCTCACATCCATTAGGATGGCTACTGTTACAACAAAAAACAAAAAAACAAACAAAACAAACCCTGAAAACAACAAGTGTTGAAGAGGATGCGGAGAAATTGAAACCCTTGTGTGCTGTTGGTGGAAGGGGAGGATGTTACGGCCGCTGTGGAAAACAGTATGGTGGGTGGTCCATTAACAATAGAGCAGCAAGTCCACTTCTGGGTATATACCCAGAAGAACTGAAAGCAGAGTCTTGAACAGATACTTGTACGTGCATGTTTATAGAGCATTATTCGCAGCTAAATGTTGGAAGCAATCCAGGTGTTCATCAATAGACAAATGTATCAACAAAATGTAGTATATGGAGTCAGCCTTCCTAATCCACAGGTTCTATATTTTCATATTCAACCAACCACAGAGGGAAAATATCCCCAAAATAAAGATAAAAAATAACATAGAGCCAAGCATAGCAACTCACATCTGTAGCCTCAACTACTTGGGAGGCCAAGGTGGGAAGAGTGCTAGAGGCCAGGAGTTCAAGACCAGCTTGGGGAATGTAGTGAGACCCCATCTCTAAAAGTAAAAACTAGCCAGGCATGGTGGCACATGCCTGCAGTTTCAGCTACTCAGGAGCCTGAGGTGAGAGGATTGCTTGAGCCCAGGACTTCAGGGTTGCAGTGAGCTATGACCGCACCACTGCACTCCAGTCTGGGCAACACAGCAAGACTCAGTCTCAATAACAATAATAATAATGATACAAAATCAATAAGCATAACAATTATTTACATGACATTTATACTGCATTAAGTATTATAAGTAATCTAGAGATGATTTAAAGTATATGTGAGGATGTGCTTAGTTTACGTAAAAATATTATGTCATTTTATGTGAGGGATTTCCTTGAGCTTCCAGGGATTTTGGTATCCAAGGGGGGTCTGGAGCCAATCCCTTTCAGATACCAAGGGATGGCTGTGTATACATAAAAAGGAATATTATCCAGTTTTAAAAAGGAAGGAAATTCTGCAATATACTACCATTATGGATGAACTTTGAGGATCACTAGGTGAAATAAGCTAATCACAAAACACAAATCTTTTATGATTCTACTTAACAGGAGTTACCTAGAACGGTCCAATTCATAGACAGAAAGTAGAAAAGAGGTTATCAAGGGACAGGGAAGGGGGAATGGGAAATTATTGTGACTGGGTGCAGTGTTTTTGTGTCAGATGAGGAAAACGTCCTGGAAATGGATGGTGGTGGCAGTTACATGACAATGTAAATGTGCTTAATGCCAGCGAACCACTTAAAAATGGTTAGGATGGTAAATTTTATGTTATGTATGTTTTAACAAAATAAAAAATGAGAAAAATAAAAAAATTCATTCTCTCTCTCTACCCCCGCATCCCGCCCCTGCCCAATTCCTTCTCTTTCTCTAGGGAACTCGAATGAACGCACTGCCCTTTAGTTTGGAAAAGAAGATTACACCAGATTGCGGTGTCACACCTCATCAGAACCTTGTCATTGCAATCTCTCCTTCCCGTCACCACGTCAAGAGCCTCTGACCAGGAGGATCACCTCATTTCGGTTACTGCAGTGCAATTATCTCAAACCCCCATGGCTTGTCCTGGACCTCACTGACATCCAGAACAGCTGCACTTGGACCACCTTTGACTTCAACAGTCATAATCTCTCTTCATCCCAGTTCTCCAGCCTCGTAGTCCCAAAACTCTTACTCTTAAGACTTCCAGGCCCCAGGACACTTGTTTGTTTTGTTTCATTTCTGTTTTTTTGAGATGGAGCCTTGCTTTTGTGGCCCAGGCTAGAGCGCAATGGTGCAATCTCGGCTCACTGCACCCTCCGCCCCCTGGGTTCAAGCGATTCTTCTGCCTCAGCCTCCCGATTAGCTGGGATTACAGACACCTGCCACCACACCCGGCTAATTTTTGTATTTTTAGTAGAGATGGGGTTTCACCATGTTGGCCAGGCTGGTCTTGAACTCCTGACCTCAGGTGATCTGCCCGCCTCGGCCTCCCAAAGTGCTGGGATTCCAGGCCTGAGCCCCCAAGCCTGGCCTGCTAGGCAGGCTTCTTTCTGTTCTAGGTCAGAACCCTGGATTTCATTACCATTCACTGTCCTCTACCTTTTGCCAAGTTCCTTGGGCCAACCTCCCTGTCCACAAGGGATTGTGCCTCCTACTCCACAGAGAAATCAACACCATCAGCCCTAACTTCCACATGTGGTCCACAGGTCTGTAGCATCCACAACAGCATCATCTGGGGGCTTGTTAGAAATAAAAATCCCTAGGACCAAGCCAGGCGTGGTGGCTCACGCCTGGAATCCCAGCACTTTGGGAGGCTGAGGCAGCGGACCACCTGAGGTCAGGAGTTCGAGACCAGCCTGGCCAACATGGTGAAATCCCACCTCTACCAAGAAATATAAAAATCAGCTTGGCATGGTGGTACACGCCTGTAGTCCCAGCTACTCAGGAGGCTGAGGTGGGAGGATCCCTTGAGCCCGGGAGGCAGAGATTGCAGTGAGTCAATATCGCGCCTCTGCACTCCAGCCTCGGTGATGGAGCGAGATCCTGTCTTAAAAAAAAAAAAAATCCCCAGGCTCCTCCCAGACCTAGGGACTCAGAATCCCTGGAGGTGGGGCCCAGCAATCTACCGCTCATCAGGCTCTCTGCGTGGTTCCTGCACACTGGAAATGGGAGAAGCACTTCCCTCCTGCAAGCTTACCTACCTCTCAACCCATTCTTTGTCTTCACCTCCTCTCTTGATGGAAGCTGAATCCAGGAGTTCAAGGCTGACCCCTGCATCCTTACTGTGGATCCCAGCCTCCTCCCACCTCGGAGCCTTGCCTCGTCCATCACTCTCTCTCTTGCATCTTCGCTCTCCCTCTGCTGACCTTTTCTACTCAACTCCCTCCCATTTAAGTAAAAAATTGGGTTGGTGCGGTGGCTCATGCCTATAATCCCAGAGTTTCGGAAGGCTGAAGCAGGAGGATTGTTGAGACCAGGAGTTCGAGACCAGCCTGGGAAACAAAGCAAGATCCCGTCGCTACAAAAACATTTTAAAAATTAGCCGGGTGTGATGTTGGCTACTGAGGAGGCTGAGACAGGAAGATGGCTTGAGCCCAGGAGTTCAAGGCTGCTGGGGGCTATGATGGCACCACTGCACTCCAGCCTGGTCAACAGAACAAGATTCTGTTTCAAAAATAATAATAATAATATTAATAATAATGAAAAATAAGTAAATAGTCTCTTTTTCCACAGCCTTAATTGGCTTAATTGCCACGTTCCCTTCCCTTCCTGTCTCGCTTCTTTACCTCTCATTCATTCCTCGCTTCACCCAGCATTTGGCTCCTGTGCAACCTATTTTGCTAAAACTGCTCTTGTTAAAGCTTCCAGTGACATCTACTCTATGTGGCCAGAATGGAGGGACCCTTCCCAACCTCATCATCACTGATGATCCTTTCTGCAGTATGCAACACCGCCATCCCTCTCCTTGTAAAATCGCTATTTCCTCTCAGAGCCTGGACACTCAATATTCCTCCCCCATTCCTATCTGGGCTTTTTCTCCTCTGGGATCTGCCCTGGCCACTGGTGTTGGTGCACAGGTTACCCTTTTCTTTAAATTCCCCAAATCCTCAAGTTCCTTCTTTTGCCCTTTGCTGTTCTCTCTTCATAAACGGGTCCTGGGTGACCTCATGCAAGTCTACAGCTCCAAGTACCCTGGCAACTCCCAAACCCACATCTCTAGTCTGGACCTTCGTTGAAACTTCAGCTCCCCCTTGTAAATCTCCACGTGGAGAGCTCATAAACATCCCAAATTCAGCATGCTGAAAACTGAAACCTGCTCTCTTTGTACCACCCTGTCTTTGCTGAAGGCCACCACTCTGTCTCTTCAGGAGTCAAATTCAAGTCATGACCCCTCAACATGCCCATCAGTCACCAAATCCTACAGATTCTGCCATTTTCAGGATCTCTGTACGACATTCGTCCCTTCTCCTCCATTTCTACCACCTTAGTTCCAGTCCCCACCGGTTACCTCCTGAATGACACCAAAAGCCACCTAACTGGTCCCTTGCCTCCAACCCCCTCCCACTTACCCTACTGCGACCAGAATGACCTCTCTAGAGTACATATGTGATCACGCCACTCCTCTACTTAAAGGATCTCCTGGCCTCTCCTAATTTTAAGCTTTCAGAATTAGGTTTAAATTCCTCTGCTTGGCACCCAAGTTGAGCCCGATCCATCTCTCCAACCTCATCGCCTCTCCCTGCCCTTTCTCCAGCCACTATGAATTTGTTATTTCCTAGAACTGAGAATGCTGTCTCTCAAGTCACACAAACTGTTCTATCTGCCCAACACTGCCTTCTTCCTGCTAGGCACTTCCTCCAGTCTCCAGCCCCAGCCTTCCCAGAGCCCAGCCTGGTATCAGGCACTTCTCCTTTGTTACTTTCTGTCCCTCTGTGGGCTGCCATCATGGCACTCTTCACTCTGGTCATCCCCGCTCCAAGGGTGCAGGCTTTCAGGAGCTACAGTATCTTCTTTCGTTTTTTCTTTTTTAGAGATAGGGTTTTGCTCTGTCGCCCAGGCTGGAGTGCAGCGGCAAAATCATAGCTCACTGCAACCTTGACCTCCGGGGTGCAAGCGATCCTCCTGTTTCAGCACCCCAAGTAGCTGGAACTACAGGCATGCACCACCACACCTGGTTAAATTTTTTTTTTTTTTGTAGAGATGGTGTCTCAGTGTGTTGCCCAGGCTGGTCTCAAACTCCTGACCTCAAGCAATCCTTCCTCGTATGCCTTCCAAAGCACTGGGATTACAGGCATGAGCCACAGTGACTGGTCTTATTTCTTTCTGCTCCCCTAGAGCCCGGCACAATGCTTGGCAGATAAATGGTTACTGAATGAACAAATGAAAATCCCTTTCCTATTTATTCCCTCTGCTTCTCTTATGATCAAAGGCATCACTTATTTCCTACCTCAATTAAAGCATCAGTGATGGCACCTCAACACTTAAAAGATAACATCCCGAACGCAACCACACTTCTGTCTCCCTTGATTTACTAATCAGGGCTCAAACTCTGAAAGCTGCTCGGGTCAAGTGCATTAACCAGCCCAATTTTCCCTTTTTTGCTTCCCTCCTCATCAAGGCTTCCCTATAATCTCGGGAAAAAGTGGTATCATTTTTGGCAACAGCGAACCTTGCAAAATGAGATGGGGGATGGAATCACTGAGAGGTGCGAGGCCCCGCTTTTGGAGCTCTCATAATTAGTAAAAATGCACACTTTGCTGAGTGGTTTAATTTCCTCCAGTTGAGCTCTGCAGTTCTTCCAGGAAGCAACAACACACCTCATTAGCTCAGTTCCCACACAGAGCAGTCTCCCATACAAACTGTCTACTCTAGCATTTGAGTCCAAGTGAGTCCTGCCTATTAGTCATATTGGGGCAATGTTCACACATCAAGATTTAGCCTGCTTTAAAGCACGAGATATATTGTGGTCTATGGAGCCCCTGCAAAACTCCTAGAAATTGAATGCAAGATATTGTATGAGTCCGTTTTCACACAGCTATACCCGAGGCTGGGTAATTTATAAAGGAAGGAGGTTTAATGGACTCATAGCTCCACATGGCTGGGAAGGCCTCAGGAAACTTATAATCATAGCAGAAGGCAACAGAGAAGCAAGCACCTTCTTCACAAGGCGGCAGGAGAGAGAAGGGAGAGACTTCCAAACACTTACTTATAAAACCATCAGATCTCCCGAGAACTCACGCACTATATCACAACGACATCATGGGGGAAACCGCCCCCATGATCCAATCACCTCCCTCCCTCAACACGTGGAGACTACAGGTCCCTCCCTTGACACATGGGGATTACGATTAGAGATGAGATTTGGGTGGGAACACAGAGCCAGACCATATCATTGTGGGTGCATGGACAATGAATTTTTTTTTTTGCTGGGGAGAGAATTCATACCTTTTAACAGCTTCCCTCAGAAGCAGGGCAGGAAGAAATGAACTCAGTCTACACATCCAAAGAACATCACTGTCAGTGTGAGTTCCCCCCAACACCATGGTCATAGGCCAGTGACTGGCCCAGGTTCTGTTGCCAAGCACTTTAGGCTCAACAAAGCTCTATGTCTTCTTTGCCAGCCTGGCTCCTATTAATATTTATTTTGGAATATTCTCCGAAGACATTTTTTATTCTTGGACTGATCACCTACTGGCTCCATGGCTACCTGGGAAATATGTATTTTTCTTTGAGTCATAAAGAGTTGCTTTTCCAGGGACAAGGTAATTGCCTTTAGCCAAAAATCTGTGGGGCTCAGCTTTCCTTGGCCAGATATGCCAGTTTCAAGGTACAGTAGGAGGGCCTGTCATGGGCAAACAAACTAACCCTTTATCATCAGAAGGAGATATATATATATATATATATATATATATATATATTTTTTTTTTTTTTGAGACGGAATCTCGCTCTGTTGCCCAGGCTGGAGTGCAGTGGCACAATCTTGGCTCACTGCCACCTCCACCTTCCGGCCTCAAGTCATTCTCCTGTCCCAGCCTCCAGAGTAGCTGGGATTACAGGCATGTACCACCTCGCCTGGCTAATTTTTGTATTTTTAGTAGAGAGAGGGTTTCACCATGTTGGCCAGGCTGGTCGACATGACCTGTCTTGGCCTCCCAAAGTGCAGGGATTACAGGCACGACACCATGACCAACTAATTTTAATTTTTTTTTTTCAGAGATGGGGCATTGCTAAGTTGCGCAGGCTAGTCTTGAACTCCTGGTCTCAATAAATCCTCTTGCCTGGGCCTCCCAAAGTGCTGGGATTACAGGTGTGGGCCACTGTGCCCAGAAGGATTTTCTTCTTTTACCCTCAATTCTACCATAGTTCCCTGCTTTGTACAGCACTGCTTTCTCTAAAAGGGAAGAAAAGACACACAGACACACACACACACACACACACACACACACACACACATATACGGGAGCAGAAGGGAGGCATCCTTCAGATTCTCAGTTCAGTAAATGAATCTGTCTGAGTATAATACAGATTATCTTGATGAATTCAACTAAAGCAAAAAAAAAAAAACAACTTCAAACCTTGAGTTTTATTAAGCAATGGCTCAGGAATAGAATTTCTAAAAACAATTAAGGGTAAATTAATGCAGACAGTTTCAGGCCAGAGCTAAAAAAATCCTCCCGTGCATGCACAGGAAATGCTGCCTACGTTATTCATAAGTAGTATTTATCCTATAACCTTTCTATGGTACATGTCGAACAAGGGGACAACCCTGACTGCTGCAAGAGCGATGAAAATACATCAGGAAATAATGCAAATTAGAAATAATAAATAGCTTTATTCCAAGCAGCAGCAGAACCAAAATCTGGCCAGTAGGATTCTTTTTTTTTTTTTTTTTGGAGATGGAGTCTCACTCTATGGCCCAGGCTGGAGTGCAGTGGCACAATCTTGGCTCACTGTGACCTCTGCCTCCCAGGTTCAAGTGATTATCCTGTCTCAGCCCCCGCCGAGTAGCTGGGATTACAGGCGCACGCCACCACACCCGGCTAATTTTTGAAGTTTGAGTAGAGTCGGGGTTTTACCATGTTGGTCAGGCTGGTCGTGAACTCCTGACCTCAAGTGATCTGCCCTCCTACTGTACCTTGAAACTGGCATATCTGGCCAAGGAAAGCTGAGCCCCACAGATTTTTGGCTGGGATTACAGGCATGAGCCACCACGTCTGGCCCAGTAGGTTTCTTCATAGAAATTAAAAGCCAAAGGCTGGGGGCAATGGCTCATGCCTGTAATCCCAGAGCTTTGGAAGGCCCAAGGAGGAGGATCACTTGATTTGAGATCAGCCTGGGCAACAGAGGGAGACCCACGTCTCTAAAAATAATTTAAAAATTAGACAGGCATGGTGACACGTTCCTATAGTCTTAGCTACTCACCTGCAAGGCTGAGGCGAGAGGATCGCCTGAGCCCAGGAGGTCGAGGCTGCAGTGAGGTGTGACTGCACCACTGCACTCCAGCCTGGGCAACAGAGCGAGACCATCTCTGAAGGCCGTAAAACCCTTTGCTCTCACTCAATGTCTCACACTCCAACCTCTTCAGCCCTTACAGAGCTCCAAACTGGTCCTAAAAGTTGTTACCCTGTAACGTCAGCAGAGAAATGAGAAATGTATTACCAAATGAGTCGATTTTCCTTTTACTGTTCTGCCCAAATTGGCCCTGCAAGCTTGTGTTTTTACTGACATTGGCCCTGAAAACACTTCTGTTTCTTCCCACATCTGGGCCATCCCTATGTCCTTGTGTTACTTTCATTATTGTTATCTCCACTTATAAAATCTTCCAGCTGGGCACAGTGGCTCAGGCCTGTAATCCCGCACCTTGGGAGGCAGAGGTGGGTGGATCACCTGAGGTCAGGAGTTCGAGACCAGCCTGGACAACATGGCGAAACCCTGTCTCTACTAAAAACACAAAAATTAGCTGGGCATTGTGGTGTGTGCCTGTAATCCCAGCTACTCAGGAGGCTGAGGCATGAGAATCACTTTAACCCAGGAGGTAGAGTTTGCAGTGAGCCAAGATTGCGCCACTGCACTCCAGCCTGGACGACAGAGCAAGACTCCGTCTCAAAAAAAAAAAAAAAAAATCTTCCTCAAGGACAGGCCAAATGCACCTTGCAGTCAGATCCTATACCCCAGCCCCTCCAGGCCCAGCTTAGTCCTAACCTGGTCTTATCTTAGTCAATCTAAAATGCCTTCTCCCATCCTGAACTGCCAGAGAAATTGAGCAGATCCTGTTTCTACCGTGTGTTAAAATGCATTCATAGCCCAATCCTTCACCTTCCATGTCTCCATATCCTTTGCAGTGTGACTTTGAAGTTTTTTCCACTAAAGAGGCAAAGTCTGTTTTCTCTACCCCTCGGATCTGGGCTTGGCCACATAGCTTGCTTTGACCAGGTGAAGAGCTATGTACCAGCTCCAAGCGTGAGCTTCACAAGGGGCTCTCATGCCTTCATAATGAGAAGACTGGGCTAGCCCACTGGTCCCGAAACACAAGGAGCAGAAAGGCGGCCCCCAGCTGGACACATGTGCAAGGGTGAGCCCAGCCATTCCGGCTGCTATGCCAGAACTGTACAGCCTATACATTATCTCATTCTGTTTCACAATAAGCCAGTCATGTAGGAATCCTCATTTTGCAGATGAGAAAATTGAGGCTCAGAGTCACTTCCACAAAGCCAAGAAAAGTGGTGGGTAGAGTTAAACTTTAAATCTAGATCTACCTGACTCCAAAGCTCCTGCTTCTGAAAAGAAGGAATTATTCATCAAGGAGGGTGTGAGTGGAGGAATTTTTTATTGCTTCTGTTTACTCCTTTATATTTCACTGTGGTCTCCAGTTTTCCACACCAAAAACCCATTACCTTTATAATTTTAAAAATACTATAAATGTTACCTTTGTAAATATTGCTATGGAAACAATTTTAGCACTTGACAAATGATTTCAACATTGCACCTGAAAGAATAAATAGGTAACAATAAGTAACAAAACTGTAGAAAAGAAAAAGTTATAAGGAAACCCAGAGATACACAGTCATACGGTGTTTAACAATATGATATGTTCGGAGAGACGTGTAGTTAGAAGATTTTACCATTGAGAGACAGTATAGAGCAGCAGCCCCCAACCTTTTTGGTAGCAGGGACCTGTTTCATGGAAGGCAATTTTTCCATGAACTGGGGGTGTGGCGTGGGGGTGATGGTTTAAGAATGAAACTGTTCCATCTCAGATCATCAGTATTAGATTCTCATAAGGAGTGTGCAGCCTATGAAATAGATCCCTTGTATGCAGAATTCACAATACTCCTATGAGCATTTAATGCTGCTGCTGATCTGACAGGAGGCAGAGCTCAGGTGGTCATGAGAGGGATGGGGAGTAGCTGTAAATACAGGTGAAGCTTTGCTTGCTTACCCGCTGCTCACCTCCTACTGTTCGGCCCAGTTCCTAACAGGCCACAGGCTGCAGACCCAAACCACTCTGCTGCCCAGGGGCTGGGGACCCCGGTATAGAGACTCGGTCCTGACAGACAAGAGGCATGGTCACCAAGACCCTTCTCATCTTCCCCTCCCCAACCTCCCTGCCTCCCTTCACCAGCTGACCCAAGTCACACAGCAGAAAGCAGGCCCTCCTAACTTAGCTAACCAAGCAGAATTCCCAACCATAAAAGAAAGAACATAACTGTTTCTCTCCTTGAGTTACTTCTCCCCAGGTTGTTACAGAGGGACTCTACCATTCCTGGTAAGAACGTGGCCATCTTCCAAGGCTAGTGAAGTGAGACACTGGCATTCCTGAAAAGAGCCTGACCGAATCCAGCCAGCTCAAGACAAGACGGGCTCCAAGCGCTGACCTTTCGCTGAGTTTTTCCTCAATATAATCTCATTATAATACTGAAAATCCTGCCCAGGAGTGGAGGTTTCACATGCTAATGAGACACACAATGCATAAAGAAGCGTGTTATGAAACTGTGTTGATGCTAAAAGCTCCCCACCTCGACATGCGGATCACTCCTTTTTGGGCCTCAGTTTCCTTAAAATGACAAGAGCTAAGCCCTTCTGGGAGCTAGCATGGGGATCCCTTTCTTGTATGCTACCTGGGAACTATTTTTCAGCTTTTCTCCATCGTGTGTGTAGGCCATAGATGACCAAAGCATGGTTGTATGCTACATATCTGTATATGATATTCAATTCAGTATAAAGCTAATATAATTATGGCAGGGGGCAGTGGCTCACATCTATAATTTCAGCACTTGGAGAAGCAGAGGCAAGAGGATCACTTGAGACCAGAGGGTTGAGATCAGCTTGGGCAACATGGTGAAACCCCGTCTCTACAAAAATTTTTAAAAACATTAGCCAGGTGTGCTGGCACATGCCTGTAGTCCCAGCTACTAAGGAGGCTGAGGCGGGAGGACCACTTGAGCCCAGGAGGAAGAGGTTGCAGAGAGCTGTGATGTCACCACTGGGTAACAGAGCAAGACTCTATCTTAAAAATGAAGTAAAACACGCTGGGCACGGTGGCTCATGCCTATAATCCCAGCACTTTGGGAGACTGAGGCAGGTGGATCACTTGAGGTCAGGAGTTAGAGACCAGCCTGTCCAACATGGCAAAACCCTGTTTCTACTAAAAATACAAAAATTAGCCAGGCTTGGTGGTGGGTGCCTATAATCCCAGCTACTCAGGAGGCTGAGGCAGGAGAATCACTTGAGGCCGGGAGGTGGAGGTTGCAGTGAGCCAAGATTGCGCCACTGCACTCGGGCCTGGGCAACAGAGCGAGACTCCATCTCAAAAAATAAAAAAATAAAAAAAAAAAAGAAAAGAATATAATTAGGTGGGCATGGTGGTGCGTGCCTGTAGTCTTAGCTAATCAGGAAGCTGACGCGGGAAGATCACTTGAGCCTACAAGTTCAAGATGGCGGTGAGCTATGATGGCACCACTGCACTCCAGCCTGGGTGACAGAGTGAGACCCTGTCACACACAACATAATAACTCTAATTCTAAGGCTAATATAATTTAATCAGGATGGCTCCAGAACAAGCCAACTGGCAAGTGCAACAGAACCAAGAGGCCACAAGCAGATCTGCTCTTAGAGAATAAATACCTAGAAGGTACCACAAACCAAAAGCAAGGAGAGAATCATTCAATAAATGGTGTTGGGGTCCTTTCCTATCTCCATGGGGTATAATAGTGCACGTCTCCCTTCCAAACACAATTCAAAATCAACTGTAGATAGATAAAACCAAACACAATTCAAAATCAACTGCAGATAGATAAAATTAAATTTAGAATTATAAATATAGGGAAGGTAAAACAAAATATAAGTGAATATTTACACAAATTCTGGATATGAAAGAATTTCCAAGTTTAAAAGTAATAGTTTAATAATAGCCAAAACCTCTGATCATCAAAATAACATTAACAAACAACAGCAAATTGCAAAAAAGTCATTTACAGCAATGACAAAAGAGTGAAAGATCTTACACTATTCAAATAATGAAAACTCAAAGAGCACAATTAGATAAATAAACAAAAAACACGAATGCATAATTCATATAACAAAACAGACAAGTGGCTCACAAACTTGTAAAAACAGGTAGAACTTCATGAGTAATAAAAGACATTCAAAGTAAAAACCAATGAAATGTCGTTTTGCCTCTGGGTGTTGAAATTATAAATCATTTTTGTTGCTTCTTTATACTTTTTCTGTTCTTTTTTTATCATAAGCAAATGTAACAGAAAAACACATCGATTTAGATCAATTCATGGCTGACAAAATCATATTGCAAAACCAAAGGGAACTGCAAAGCTTGACTAAAAGCCTGAGATTTTCACATGGGCATGACACGAAGGGGCATGAATAAGAGACACACTGTGTTACCCTACAATTGCCCGTTGATGCCACAGTCAGAAACAGTTCTGAATCAAAAATGAAATCACAACTATTCTTTTGACATGCAGATGTGGGGAAGAAAGATAAATTTGACCTCACATTATTCATTCTTGAAAACAACTACAGATACCACTAAAGGGGACCTCCAACTTCTGTCTTTACCCAGGAGCAATCCCACGATATGCTTGTATAATAAACATAAAGTCAGACAAGGCACAGTGGTTCATGCCTGTAATCTCAGCACTTTGGGAGGCTGAGGCAGGAGGATCACTCGAGGCCAGAAGTTCGAGACCAGCCTGGGCAACAAAGAGAGACCCCCCCCCATCTCTACAAAAAATAAAAATAAGGGCCAGGTGTGGTGGCTCACACGTGTAATCCCAGCACTTTGGGAGGCTAAATTGAGACCAGGAGTTCAAGACCAGCCTGGCCAACATGGCGAAAACCCATCTCTACTAAAAATACAAAAATTAGGGCATGTAATCCCAGCAATTCAGGAGGCTCAGGCTCGAGAATCACTTAAACCTGGGAGGCGGAGGTTGCGGTGAGCCGAGATCACACAACTGTACTCCAGCCTGGGTGAGACAGATGGAAACTCTGTCTCAAAAAAATAAAAATAAATAATACAAATTTTAAAAAAATTAGCCAGCCATGGGTGGCACACACCTGTAGTCCTAGCTACACAGGAGGCTGGGGCGGGAGGATCACTTGAGCCCAGGAGTTCAAGGTTGCAGTGAGCCATGATGCTGCCACTGCACTTCAGCCCCTGTCTCAAAAAGTAACAAACTAAAATAAAATAAACATAAAATCAGTCACTCCACCTGCAGACTTTTCACAGGTGGCTCTGAAGAAGCATGAGAGACTTAAACATACAATGACTAAAATCTTGTTTGGCAATTGAGTGAGCTCCAGCTGTATGCCAATTTCTTAAGGTTATAGAACTGCTGTTTACAATGATGACAATTCCATATAGGATGGGAGCCGGGGCTGGGTGTTTTATTGAGAAGCCGAACTCTCTGAGCATCCCTGGCATTGGGTCTCATCTACTAACTCCCACTTGTAAAGCAATCTAATAACTTACATGGCCAATTGCTTCCTCTAGACCTCACTTCCACTCTAGGACAGAATGGCATGAAAAGAACGTTTTCAATCCTCTTTAAATCCCATTTCCACTGGCTTTTGAACGTCCTGTAGAATTCTCCCTGCCATCTGGACCATCCCTCTGACACAGGTCAATAATATATAGTTTTTGTTCTTTTTCTTTTTATTTTTTTTGACAAAAAGCCTCACTATGTCACCCAGGCTGGAGTGCAATGGCGCGATCTCAGCTCACTGCAGCCTCCGCCTCTGGGTTCAAGTGATTCTTGTGCTGTAGCCTCCCTAGTAGCTGGGATTACAGGCGTGTGCCATGACACCCGGCTAATTGTTGTATTTTTAGTAGAGACGGGGTTTCTCCATGTTGACCAGGCTGGTCTCGAACTCTTCACCTCAAGTGATCCGCCTACCTCGGCCTCCCAAAGTGCTGGGATTACAGGCATGAGCCACCGCACCTGGCACATAGGTTTCATTCTTTTCAACCTTCCCCCAACTAGCAGTGCCTTCCTTTCCAAAACCCCACAGGGAAGATCTCCTATGAACTTGGAGACTGCCATATTAACTCCTCACATTTTGGGCTATTGAGGAAGCTATAGAAATGGTAGTGGACACATGAGGCAGGAACTCAGGCTGGCAACAATGAATCTCTCCATAGCGTTTGTTCCTGACTCTTACCCTTTTCATCCCTGGCCTACAGGTTCCACGAGGTCAGGGACCACTAATCTTTGGTTGATATATCTACTGACATAGGTTGGGCTCATCCCAGATACTTAATAAGTATTGGTTTAATACATTAATAAATATAACAGAAAAAAGACATTCTGGTCACGTGTACTAAGAGTAGGTTGTGCAGAGCACAGAGTTCTAGTATTCTAGGGACTTATTGAAGAACCTACAATTGTAGAAATACTGAATCCCCTCCCAGGATTGTGGGGAAAAGAAAGAAAGATCAGCCTGTTACTGTGTCTATATAGAAGGAAGTAGACATAAGAGACTCCATTTAGTTCTGTATTTGAGATGCTGTTAATCTGTGACCCTACCCCCAACCTTGTCCTTGCAAGAGACATGTGCTGTGATGACTTAAGGTTAAAAGGATTTTGGGCGGTGCAGAATGTGCTTTGTTAAACAAGTGCCTAAAGGCTGCTTATGGTTAAAGGTCATCATCATTCTCTTAAATCTAGAGAAAAAGAAAAACATTTGTCTTCTGCCCGTCCCTGGGAGATAAAACATCTCCAGGTAAAACCCTTTGTGTGCTTTATTTACTGAGTAAGGAGATAACCGCCTTTAGGAATAAGGTGGGGCTTGCTGGAGCAATACTGCTAAAAGGTTTATGGAGATGTTCGCATCTACATCTCAAAGCACAGCACCGGTGATGGTAAAGATAATTGTGAATAAATACCAAGAGAACTCAGAGGCCGGTGCCGGTGTGGGTCCTCTGTAAGCACAGCACCGGTCCCCTGGGCCCCGCTTTTCCTTCTCTACACTTTGTCTCTGTGTCTTATTCCTTTTCTCAAGTCTTTCGTCCCACCTAACGAGAAGCACCCACAGGTGTGGAGGGGCAGGCCACCCCTTCACAGGATATCTCATTCCTGGCTGAAAATGCCACATCAGATCACTGGAGAAGAAACTCGTCTCTTGCTAAGGATGGTGACTTTATTTAATTCCGATTCTTGTTTCATCTCAGTGGTAAAAGCCAGGAGAGAGGAACCCCCCTGAGGAAACTGGGTGGTACAGATATGCCTCAATGCTTATCACTGATGGAGGGCCATGCCTAGCCTTTGATATTAATATGGATCTTGTATCCATTTAAAAATCTGTTTCTTCCTTCTTAACACACCAAAGAACAAGTATGTCTATATTACCCAGAAACATTAGCTTAACTGTGACATTTGCAAACACTGAGCATCAATTATGGGCAAGCAAAGTGTTGAGGATACAGAAATTTCTAAAATCTCACTGTTATTCTGGAAAACCTCACAGCTCCATAAGAAAAAAAAATATATATGTAAATCATAACTATGACACGAAAGGATAAATGTGACAAGAGACGTTTGTTCAGCCTGCTCTGGGAGCTTATTTCTGCGTTCAAGGAGATCAACGGGGCCCAGGGAAGGTTTCACAGAAGAGATAAAATTTGAACTGGGTCATGAAGCATGAGTAAGTAATTTCCAGGCAAGGGCCTGCAAAGGGGGAAACAGGAAGAAGGGAAAAACTCTCTAGGAAAAAAATGAATAGCATGTGCAAAAACAGAGGAGAGAAAATGCGCAATGTACCGCCAAGAAACAGAAATAGATGTTTCAGGAAGGGACTGAGGCGAGGAAAAGAAGACAGCAGTGGACCAGGTGTTCTGAAGCCAGCTTATAAAATTCAGACTTGATCCTCCAGTCATGGGAAGTCCCAGTGTCAAGGGTTTTAGACCAGAGAAGTGACACTACACAGAGCATGTGCCTCAATCAAAGAACAGCATAGCATCCCTTCAAGTCCAACAAAGATGCGTGCGTGCATGCTCTCTTCCCCAAATCATAATCCTCCCCCTCCCCACGTTTGTTCTCAGCTCCTCCCATGGCCCCAGAGATTCTGCCACTTCCTTTTGGCCCCAAGCAATGGGGAATGTGTGGAGACATCTTCCATGGGCAGTCAAAACTGGCTCAGAGAGCCCAAGTCCTCTCCTAGGGTGCAGTGCTCTGGCTGGTGACCTGCTAGTTCTCTCTGTGGCTCCCTCACGAGTCCCTCTTCCTTATTCTGAATAAAGACCACCAGTAAAAGGTACTTCCTTGACCATATACACTTACCTAATTAACAACGGCAGCTTGTTCTATGCAGCTGACTGCATCGTTGGCAGAAAACGGTGTTTTCCAGTCTAAATCATCAGAACTATGAACAAGACATTTGGTCTGATAGGAAGAGCCCCAAATAGAAGGGGGCATTTGACTCCTGCAATTAAATTTGAAAGGAGCTGGTGGACTTGTCAGTGGCTAGTGAGACCAGTCAAAGACACAGGCAACTCGCTAGATCCGATTTCTCAATTTCCCGGTGGCCTCAGGCATTAGGGGGCCCCACTGTAACCTGGAACCATCCGTTAAAGGCAAACAACCGTATAGCTTAGGGACACTCGTCTGGAAACCACCAACAAACATGTCAAACAGAAGGGAAGCTTGGCCTATACCAACAGGTTCCCTTCTCGGCTGCCATTATGATGTGTGGTCCAAATGCCAGTGGTCCAGACCATCCCCTTCTCACCCCCCCTGCACACGTGTCAAGGTAAACCCATGGCCAGCGCTTGGGATTTGGGGTTTCCACCCATATGTTTTTTGGTCCCATACCCTTCATCAGTTTATCCTCAGGCTAACACCCAGCTATAACCTACTGATGTTTTACAAAGATACTCAGAAGCCTATAAAGAAGAAGTATTGATGAGGAGAGGCAAGAGAAGTAGATCAATAAGATTAGGGCAGTGGTTTTACAAGAGACATGAAGGAATCCAGGGTCAAAGAGGAATGTTTTTTATTGATCAAAGGTATTGCTTAAGACAATTAAATAATCACGAATATACATACCTAACAACACAGTTCACCAATAGGTAAAGCAAAATGTATTGAAAATCGACGAACTAAAAGACAAAAAGTCTCGGTCCAAGTGAGTGATGAGAACAAATGTCTCTCAGAAATCAACAGAAGGAACCCACATATCCAATAAATACATGAAAAGATGATCAACCTCTGTAATAGTCAAAGAAAGCCATCCAAGAACTATAAAGAAATATTTGTTTAGCCTTCAGGTTGGCAAAACAAACGAAGACTGGTCTTACTTAGAGAGTCAACTGTGAGGAAGGCCACTCATTTACTGTTGGGTGACATATAAACAGGCAGAGTCCTTTAGAGAGCAAGTCAGCAGAATCTTTCAAGATTAAAAATGGACATGTCTAACATATTCATGCATAAGAAAATAGCAGAAAGACACACAAGAAACAGCCAACAGTAGTCACCTTTGCTGAGAAGAGAGAGATCTGGGGCTGGGGCTTGAAGAGGATTTCTTGTTTGTCTGTTTTTGTTTGTTTGAGACAGAGTCTCGCTCTGTCACCAGGCTGGAGTGCAATGGCACGATCTCAGCTCACCGCAACCTCCACCTCCCAGGTTCAAGCAATTCTCCTGCTTCAGCCTCCCGAGTAACTGGGATTACAGGCGCCCGCCAGCACGCCTAGCTAATTTTTGCATTTTTAGTAGAGACAGGGTTTCACTATGTTGGCCAGGATGGTCTCAATCTCTTGACTTCGTGATCCACCTGCCTCGGCCTCCCAAAGTGCTGGGATTACAGGTTTGAGCCACCGCGCCCAGCCGAGAGTTTCTTTTTCTCTGTCTACATCTAGATCACAGGTCCCCAACCCCTAGGCCTCGGAACAATACCAGTCTGTGACCTGTTAGTATCCAGGTCACACAGCAGAAGGTGAGCGTCAGGACAGTGAGCAAAGCTTCTTCTGTATTTACAGCCTCTCCCCATCCACTCACATGACCTGAGATCTGCCTCCTGTCAGATCAGCAGCAGCATTAGATTCTCATAAGAGCGCAAGCCCTATCATGAACTGAGCATACGAGGGATCTAGGTTGTGAGCTCCTTATGAGAATCTAATGCCTGATGATCTGTCACTGTCTCCCATCACCCCCAGATGGGACCGTCTAGTTGCAGGAAAACAAGCTCAGGGCTCCCCATGATTCTACATTGTAATGAGTTGTGTAATTATTTTATTATATATTATAATGTAATAATAATAGAAACAAAGTGCACAATCAATGGAATGAGCTTGAATCATCCCCAAGCCAACCCACCCCTCACCCCCAGTTCATAGAAAAATTGTCTTCCACGAAACCAGTCCCTGGTCCCAAAAAGGTTGGGAACTTCTGATCTAGACAATTCATAAATAACATATTCAACTGTCATTTGGATACTTTCTTTAAATTTAAAAAAAAAAAAGACCAAAACTCTATTAAAACTATTAAATTTGGCAGGAAATCATAGGAGACATCTGTACATTTCAATACAGTGCTTACTATGCTGAGTTGTGGAGGGAGTGATGGATGCAATGGATTAAAACTATTCCTTCTGGGTGGGCGCTGTGGCTCACGCCTGTAATCCCAGCACTTTGGGAGGCCGAGGCGGGTGGATCACCTCAGGTCAAGAGATCGAGATCATCCTGGCCAACATGGTAAAACCCCATCTCTACTAAAACTACAAAAAATTAGCTGGGTGTGGTGGCACGTGCCTGCAGTACAGGTACTCGAGAGGCTGAAGCCGGAGAATTGCTTGAGCCTGGGAGGCAGAGGTTGCAGTGAGCTGAGATAGCACCACTGCACTCCACCCTGGCAACAGAGCGAGACTCTGTTTCAAAAAAACAAAAACTATTCCTTCCATGACCGGGTGTGGTGGCTTATGCCTGTAATCCCAGTGCTCTGGGAGGCCGAGGCAGGCAGATCACTTTAGGTCAGGAGTGTGAGACCAGGCTGGCCAACATGGTAAAGCCCAGTATCTACTGAAAATACAAAAGTTAGCCAGGCATGGTGGTGCACGGGCCTGTAATCGCAGCTACTTGGGAGGCTGAGGCAGGAGAACCGCTTGAACCCAGGAGGCAGAGGTTGCAGTGAGCCAAGATCACGCCACTGCACTCCAGCCTGGAGGACAGAGTGAGACTCCATCTCAAAATAAAAAAATAAAAATAATTTAAAAAGTAGTAAAATGATTCCTTTTAGAAATCTGGGAATGCAGGGGAAAGATAGGAGAAGGCAAGTAGGTTAAAGAAGTGGAATTTTCACTTGGCATTCAGCCCCAGCAAATGAGTTCCTCTCATCTTACATTCCTACATCTTTAAAGAATCTTGCTCTCCACTCAGCCAGCAGGTGGGATTGTAAGCAGAAAGCATGCTAAGCTCTCGTAGGCAAAGTCATGCCTTCTTCAAAATGAGTGTCCTGACATACCTCCCCCTTTTCTCCCTAAGACATTTTTGCTCCCTGACTCTGTGCCTAGGTTTAAAAATTGCTTTAATGAGTCATTGAAAATGGGTTCTAATGAAAAATATTTAGCCACACATCTGCACTACTACATAAAATGTTCTACTTTCCTCACTGGTCCAAAGGAATATTGCCAGGAATGCCATTTACCTGGCAAAATGGTATGTTGCCTTTGGAATCCCACCCCATACAACGACCTCACGGAAGAGAGGCAGAATTAGGCCCAGTGGGATATTGGTGGAGGGCACTGAGTCCTGTCAAGACCAGGACTGAAGCGAGACGCTCCATCCAGGACACTCAGAGAAGGAAAAGATAAAACTGTGTGGGAGCGCCAAGGTCCTAAATGCCAAGAACTGAGGAAGGCAGATCACCAAATCTGTATTGAGGCCTGACTTCAAATCTCTGGCCTGCCACTAACTACTGTTAAATTAAGTTTAGCCTAATAAGAATGATACAATGGACTTTGGGGACTCGGCGGTAAAAGTGGGAGGGGAGATGAGGAATAAGAGGCTACAAATAGGGTGCCGTACATACAGCTCGGGTGATGGGTGCACCCAAATCATCACTAAAGAACCTACTCATGTTACCAAATACCACCTGTACCCCAATAACTTACAGAAAAAAAAAATATACATATATATGTAAGTGTAGCCTAAAGCTGCCTCCTTGCATACTTTTAAGTTAAACCTCAAAGTTTCTCCATAAATAGTGGACTGTAACCTTACTGGATGTGGAAACAAACTGTCACCTATTCTTGTGCCAATCACTGAGTTTCGGCCAATCAAAGGTGGCCAACTGTTCAAACTGTTCAAATAAGGCAAACACTGAGCTGTAACCAAGAAGCTGCTTCTCTACCTCGCTTCTGTTTTCCGTCCACCACTCTCCTTTTGCTGTCCTTAAATCTTTATCCACCACGCGGCTGTCCGATCCGCGAATCCTTCTTTGCTCAATTAAACTGTTTCATTTAATTTGTCTAGCATTTTCTTTTTAATATTAGCTATGGGAAAGTTACCTAACTGCTGGAAGGGAATACTAAAGAAGGCTGGTTTTGAAGTCGGAGAACGAAGAAATCAGATAATGGAGGAGAATTCCAAGTTGGGGAGATCATCAGGGGCACAGAAGGGTCTCAGTCAAAGGGAGTGGGGGTGATGGAGCTATCCAGAGAAAAACTGGCGGCTGGTGTTGGCTGCTGGTCTCACTAGAGTGACCAGGACATAACGTGTGTTTGCAAAAGATTGCTCTGCTCTGAGGGTAAGGACGTTGCCTCTCAATCACCACTGTATTTTCCAGTGCCTGGTGCACTTCAGGGCACATCATCTACACTCCAAAACTATTGGTTATTGAGTACACTAACACATTAGAAATGGGACAAAGTGGCCAGGTGCAGTGACTCACGCCTGTAATCCCAGCACTTTGGGAGGCCGAGGTGGGTGGATCACTTGAGGTCAGGAGTTCAAGACCAGCCTGGCCAACATGGTGAAACCCCGGCTCCACTAAAAATACAAAAATTAGCCAGGCGTGGTGGCGCATGCCTGTAATCCCAGCTACTCGGGAGGCTGAGGCAGGAGAATCACTTAAACCCAGAAGGTGGAGGTTGCGGTGAGCTGACAGCGGGCCACGGCACTCCAGCCTGGGTGACAGTGTGAGACTGTCTCGAAAAAAAAAAAAAAAAAAAAAAGAAAGGAAGGAAGAAATGGAAGAAGGCGTGGAGGGCAACGTGTTCAGGGGCCCTGTATTTAGAGTTGGGGAAAGGAGTGTTCAGCGTGGCTGAGATTTATCCAGCATCAAACAACCCGTGTACAGTCTTTCAGTCAAGACCTGAGTTGCCCTTTGAACAGTAGCAAATCGGCCATGTTTCCTTCACGACTCACGGGGAAGGCTTTCAGCGGGGCAGGGTTAGGTGGAACATTTCTCATAAAAATATACACAAATGGATTTGTTTTCTTGGGGCACTTTTGCCAAGAAAAATGCCACTAAATCAGCATCTTGGCCATGAAAAAATGCAACAGCAAATCTTCATCTGAATCACACAGCCACGTGGGATGCATTCCCTTAGGCCTGTGCACAGGCATTAAGGAGGCAAAATGGGATCAATGAATTTCTTTGTTAATCTTGATATTTGCAGGAAGCCAGCGAACCAAGCACTCTGCAAATCACCGGCTTTAATCTTCAGAATTACTTATACTGCCATTTAGGAGAATTTTGTTTTCTGGGGAGATCTGCACACAGCAGGCGGCAAACATTCTAATTGCTGTTAAGTACATTTGGTGTAATATGTTGGGGGAAATGTAGTCTTTGAAACAGTTAAGCATGAACACACATGCTCAGGGGCAGAATGTAAGTTTGTACACAAAGAAGTTATTTAGTCACAAAGACAAAAACTCATACAAAGCCGGTTGCGGTGGCTCACGCCTGTAATCCCAACACTTTGGGAGGCCGAGGCAAGTGGATCACTTGAGGTCAGGAGTTTGAGACCAGCCTGGCCAACATGGAGAAACCCCGTTTCTCCTAAAAATACAAAAAATTAGCCAGGCGTGGTGGCAGGCGCCTGTAATCCTAGCCGCTCAGGTGGCTGAGGCAGGAGAATCGCTTGAACACGAGAGGCAGAGGTTGCGGTGAGCTGAGATTGCACCACTGTACTCCAGCCTGGGCGACTGAGGGAGACTCCATCTCAAAAAAGAAAAATAAAAAATAAAAATCTCATACAGGAAAAGAACCTGCCTCCCCCAGGCATGAACAGCACCTAGCCCAGCCCCAGCCATAGTTCAATCACATCAACAAATGCCCAAATTGTGCTCAATGCTTTATCTTCCTGCCTGCCCACTCACTCTCTCTCTCTCTCTCTCTCTCTCTCTGTCTCTCTGTCTCTCTCTCTCTGAGTTCATTTGCAGTCGAGATGCAATGTTATTTATAACATATATTGTGCTGGAGTCACCAGGATTTGCAACCTGAAGCTGAAGACATTCAATCTATGCAATAGAAATAAAACTCAATGAAACTCAACATCACAGCTATTTTATTCTGCCAAGTATTATAGCCAGACACGAGTGCTTCTCCTACTAGATGAGAAAACTCCCTGTAGCCAGGGGGCAGGTCTTGTGCATTTTCACATTCCTTAAGCTCTGAGCTGTGTGTCTACTATATAGTAAATATACAACAGGTATTTGTTGAACTGAATTGAAGATGACTTTCCAAGAATTAGAAAGAACAGAGAGGACTATCGAAAGGGGAAGAAACCTTCAAGGCAGTCTCAGATAATAGAAATGGTGTCCGCGGGTTTCAAGTGCTAAAACTTGCCATGAGAAGCACACTGATAAAGGCTGTAGGCACCCAAATCACAGATAAAATGCAAGACTCAAATGTTGTTGAGAGTGGTTTTTTATTTTTTATTTATTTTGTATTTCAATTGACCCCCCCCAGGCGTTTCTTATGCCCATGAAGTTTTGAGAGTGACTGGTATAGATAGTAAAAACTGTAAAAGCAGATATAGGAATGACCACTGTTGGCTACAGCACTGCATACCAGAAATTCTGGGAACTTTGGGTAACTCATATAATAATTACGAGCCCCCAGGATGTCATTCAGTTATATATTTATTCAATAAGAGCTTGTTGATACCAATAAGTGGCTAATCAAATAAGTTTTATCAGGATTATTTGTTTCTTGATGTGAAATACAGCTACCAGAAAGTTATTATCATCATCATTATTATTACTATTATTATTTTTAAGGATGGAGTCTTGCTCTGTCACCCAGACTAGAGTGTAGTGCCACGACCTTGGCTCACTGCAACCTCAGCCTCCCAGGTTCAAGCAATTCTTGTGCCTCTGCCTCCCAAGTAGCTGGGATTACAGGGACCCGCCACCATACCCAGCTAATTTTTTTTTTTTTTTTTTTTTTTTTTTTAGTAGAGACAGGGTTTTGCCATGTTGGCCAGGCTGGTCTTGAACTCCTGGCCTCAAGTGATCCGCCCACCTTGGCCTCCCAAAGTGCTGGGATTACACGTGTGAGCCACTGCACCCACTGGCTATCAGAAAGTTTTAAAAACATCTGTATCTGTAATTTACACCCTCTTATTAGGAGAGAGGAACAATGGCAATACGATATCTGAGATTTAGTAAAACCAAAGCATTTCTTGAGTCTGTAATTACATATAGATCAGGCCAGTTTGTCGTGGCTTGTATATCTGCTGTAATTAAAGTGATAACTGAAGTTCTGTATCCATAGTCCCAGGAACTTGGAAAACGACTTTTTCATCACAAGCTGGTTCTTCCTTCTGGGTTTCTTGCTTCAGTAACTCATCTGAACTGGAAATCACATGTTTTCCTTTTATTTAGTAGTTATGATGGTAGAGATCACATCTTATCTGAGTTGGTAGTCATAATTTATATCTGGTCGATCAGATGAATGAATTTTTGAACCAATGAGTTCACTAAAGTCCTTATAAAACAGCTAAGATATCAAATTGTATTCAGTAGGTTTACTTTAGTACTGTGGGATTTTCATCATATTTGGTTGGATCATGTGAGATTGTTGATATTTGGCCACAAACAGCAATTTCATACAGTGCAACCTAATACTTCAGTTCTTTGAAACTTGGAACCTGGGAATCTGTACTTCAGTAAGAGCCTTAAGGGATTTTAATGTAGTTGTCTACACTGATGTAGGTAAGTATTCCCATCTAAATAAGCCTTCAATCTAGTATCTCCCCACTTAAAACCAAGTGGGGAGATGGTGGAGATCACATCTTATCTGGTTGAAACCTTACACAGTTTCAGTGATATAAACTGAAATCAACCCTGGATTGGATTATCGTGAATTTTTATTTATTCATTCATTTCAGGCGGGTGGATCACCTGAGGTCAGGGGTTCGAGGCCAGCCTGGCCAACATGGTGAAACCCCATCTCTACTAAAAGTACAAAAATTAGCCGGGTATAGTGGCTGTAATCCCAGCAACTTAACCAGATTGAGGCAGAAGAACTGCTTGAACCCAGAAGGTGGAGGTTGCAGTGGGGCGAGACGGTGCCACTGTACTCCAGCCTGGGTGAGAGAGCAAGATCTGTCTTAAAAAAAAAAAAAAAAAAATTACACCCACTGCAGAAGTTATATGCTATGTTTTGGATATTTGACACGCCATATGGAAATCTGATTCCCAAAGTTGGAGGCAGGGTCTACTGGAAGGTGTTTGGGTCATGGGGCAGACCCCTCATGAATGCCTTGGAGCTATCATCATGATAGTGAGTTCTCTACTCTGTGAGTTCTCAGGAGAGTTCCCTGGGAGCTAATTGTTGAAAAGAGCCTGGCACCTGCCAGCCTTCTCTCCCTTCCACTCTCACCATGCTATCTCTGCGTGCTGGCTCCCCTTCACCCTCCTCTGAGAGTGGGTGCAGCCTCAGGCCTTCGACAGAACCTGAGCAAATGCTGATGTCATGCTTCTCGTACAGCCTGTAGAACTGTGAGCCAGTTAAACTTCTTTTCTTTATAAAGTATCCAGCCTCAGGTATTCCTTGACAGCAACACAAACAGACAAAGGCACCGTACTTGTGACACTAACAATGGTTCCTTTGAACTACAAATCTTGTAAATCATTGCAAATCAAAAAAATCAGTGAATGGAGGCAAATCCCAGAATTTTGGGAGGCCAAGGTAGGAGGATCACTTGAGGTCAGGAGTTTGAGACCAGCCTGGCCAACATGGCAAAACCCTATCTCTACTAAAACTCCAAAAAAGTAGCCGGATGTGGTAGTGGGTGCCTGTAATTCCAGCTACTCAGGAGGCTGAGGCAGGAGAATCACTTGAACCCGGGACACAGAGGTTAAAGTGAGCCAAGATTGTGCCACTGCACTCTAGCCTGGGCAACAAGAGCAAAACCACGTCTCAAAAAAAAGAAAAAGAAAAAGAAAAGAAAAGGAAAAAGAAAGAAAAGAAAACTTATGATAATCAGTGAAAATTGTGGGCTCCACATATCTCTGAACACGTTTTACAACATAATAATAAATACAGTTAAAAGAACAAATTACAACAAAGTAGAAAACCACAAACTACCAGTGAGCTTTCTCTCTCCCACTCCTACTGTAAACCTTCATACAGAGCGCAAAGAAAATCTAGGAAAACTGTGGAACCAGAAAGTGGGAAGCTGCTGCTAAGAGTAGGACTGAGCTAAAAGAAACATCAGAACGGGAAATTCTAGCTTAAGTGTGAAAATATGGAAAAAAGAGCTCTGGTAGATAAGATCAGGTTCTGTAACAAAGAACTTTATTTTTTTATTTTTTTATTTTTATTTTTTGAGACAGAATCTTACTCTCGCCCAGGCTGGAGTGCAATGGCGCAATCTCGACTCACTACAACCTCCGCCTCTGGCATTCAAGTGATTCCCCCTTCAACCTCCTGCGTAGCTGGGATTATAGGCACCTGCCACCATGCCTGGCTAATTTTTGTATTTTTAGTACAGACGAGGTTTTGTGTCCGCAGTTGGTTCCTGCCGGTGGGCTCCTGGTCTCCCTGACTTCGAAAATGGAGCCACGGACCTTAGCAGTGAGTGTTATAGCTCTTAAAGGTGGCACGGACTCAACAAGTGAGCAGCAGCAAGACTTAGTGTGATGAGCCAAAGAACACAGCTTCCACAGCGTGGAAGGGTACCGGAGTGGGCTGCTGCTGCTGGCTGGGGTGGCCAGCTTTTATTCCCTTATTTGTTCCCGCCCATGTTCCGTTTCTGTCCTATCAGAGTGCCCTTTTTTCAATCCTCCCTGCGATTGGCTACTTTTAGGATCCTGCTGATTGATGCGTTTTATTTACAGAGCACTGATTGGTGCATTTTACAGAGCGCTGATTGGTGAATGTTATAATCCTCTTGCTAGCTACAGAGCGCTGATTGGTGCAATTTACAATCCCCTTGTAAGGCAGAAAAGTTCACCAAGTCCCCACTCGACCCAGGAAGTCCAGCGGGCTTCACCTCTCAGTTTCACCATGTTGGCCAGGCTGGTCTCGAACTCCCAACCTCAAATGATCCACCCATCTTGACCTCCCGAAGTGCTAGAATTACAGGTGTTAAGCACCTAGCCAAAGATGGGACTTTAAATCTGCATGACTCAAGGCACTGGTTCTGGGAGAGAAGAAAGTTAAAAAGTATGGGGAGGCAGCCTTTAATCACTGAGTGGTGAATGGGAAAATATGCAAAAGGGGAAAACTTAGTGTCCTCTTAAACAGCAGTCCCTCACCTTTTTGACACCAGGGGCCAGTTTCATGGAAGACAACTTTTCCATGGGTGTAGGGGGATGGGGAATTGTTTCTGGATGAGACTGCTCCACCTCAGATCGTAAGGTATTAAATTTTCATAAGGAGCGTGCAATGCATGCACAGTTCACAATAGGGTTCGCGCTCCTATGAGAATCTAATGCTGCCGCTGATCTGGCAGGAGGTGGCACTCAGGCGGTCATGCTCACTTGCCTGCCACTCACTTCCTGCTGTGCGGCCCAGTTCCTAACAGGCCACAAACTCGTACCAGTCCGTGGCCTGTGGGTTGGGGGCCCCTAAATAAGAGAAAACCCAAGGGCCAGATGACACAACATATTCCCTATCGCAAACACACACAAAAAACACTCCCACTGGCCGGGCACAGTGGTTCATGGCTGGAATCCCAGCACTTTGGGAGGCCGAGGAGGGTGGATCATCTGAGGTCAGTCAGGAGTTCGAGACCGGCCTGACCACTATGGTGAAACCCTGTCTCTACTAAAAATACAAAAATTAGCCTGGCATGGTGGTGCGTGCCTGTAATTCCAGCTACTTGGGAGGGTGAGGCAGAAGAACTGCTTGAACCCAGAAGGCGGAGGTTGCAGTGACCCGAGACGGTGCCACTGCACTCCAGCCTGGGTGACAGAGTGAGACTCCATCTAAAAAATATATATATATATGCCCACTGCAGAATTTATATGCTATGTTTTGAATATTTGACACTCCATATTGAAATCTGATTCCTAAAGTTGGAGACAGGGCCCACTGGAAGGTGTTTGGGTCATGGGGCCGACCCCTCATGAACGCCTTGGAGCTATCCTCATGGTAGTGAGTAAGTTCTCTACTCTGTGAGTTCTCAGGAGAGTTCCCTGGGAGCTAATTATTGAAAAGAGCCTGGCACCTGCCACCCCCCTCTCCCTTCTACTCTCACCATTCGATCTCTGCATGCTGGCTCCCCTTCACCCTCCTCTGAGAGTGGACGCAGCCTCAGGCCTTCAACAGAACCTGAGCAAATGCTGGTGTCATGCTTCTTGTACAGCCTGCAGAACTGTGAGCCAGCTAAACCTCTTTTCTTTATAAATTATCCAACCTCAGGTATTCCTTGACAGCAACATAAACAGACAAAGGCACCATACTTGTGACACTAACAGACAATGGTCCCTTCGAACTACAAATCTTGTGAATCATTGCAGATCAACAAAATTAATGAATGTAAGCAAATGTCAGCACTTTGGGAGGCCAAGGCAGGAGGATCACTTGAGGACAGGAGTTTGAGACCAACCTGGCCAACATGGCGAAACCCCATCTCTACTAAAACTCCAAAAAAGTAGCCGGATGTGGTTGTGGGCGTCTGCAATTCCAGCTACTCAGAGGCTGAGGCAGGAGAATCGCTTGAACTCAGGAGGCAGAGGTTGCAGTCAGCCGAGATCACGCCACCGCACTCCAGCCTGGGTGACCAGAGCAAGACTCTGTCTCAAAAAAAAAAGGAAGCAGCCTCCATATATACAAAGTAACTATATCGAGAAGAAAGTGAAAACGGAAAATCAGAATGCTTCATGTGATAGAAATAGACACTGCTCTCAGAAAACAGGCAACATATCTTCTCAACTTCAGGGGAACAGTTGTAAAATAGAATCCACTGGGCATGGTGGCTCACATCCGTAATCTCAGCACTTTGGGAGGCTGAGGTGGGTGAATCCCTTGAGCCCACGTGTTGAAGACCAGCCTAGCCAACATGAAGAAACTCTGTCTCTACCAAAAATACAAAAATTAGCTGGGCATAGTGTTAGACGCCTGTGATCCCAGCTACTCGGAAGGCTGAGGCAGGAGAATTGCTTGAACCTGGGAAGCAGAGGTTGCAATGGGCCGAGATCATGCCACTGAACTCCAGCCTAGGTGACAGAATGAGACTCCATCTTAAAAAAAAAAAAAAGACAAGCACTCTCTGATCACTATGCAATAAAATTTAAAATTATTAATAATGTTTTTAAAAAGTTATCCATCTGCAAATTTCAAAAACCTACTAAACCTGTCTTGAGGGACAAGGTAAATACAAACCGAAGTTAAAGCATTTCTAAAAAATAATGGTAATGAAAACACCACGTATCAGAATCAGTGGGAAGTTTTAAGCATTAAGAAGAAAAACATTCAAAGCCTTAAAACCTTTTAGCAATAAAAATACTTGAATTACATTTCCAACTTAGAATGCTTTTCAGAAAGAAAACCAACAACAAAGTAAATCAAAAGAAAATACAAGGAAGGCAATAATAAACATAAAAAGCAGAATTCAGTAAGTTAGAGAATGGAAAAATACAAGATCTTGAATAAATCAAAATTCTGTTTTTTAAAACATGATTAACAAAATAGACCACATTTAACTAACTTATGGGAAAAAAGAGAAAGCACAAATACATAAATAAGAAACCAAACGGGGAAATAATCATTGAGACAAATAACTGTTAAAAATAAAAATAAAGACTCATTTGCAGATCCCTATGCAAATAAATTTAAAAGCCTATATGTAATGGATAATTTCCTAAGGAAAGGGAATTTGCCAAGGTTGACGTCATTAGAGACAGAAACCTTACACAGAGCTATTTCCTCAGGAAAAAAATTGCAAAACCATCAAGAAACTACCCCATAAAAAACATCAGGCCCCGATGATTTCACAGGTGACTTCTACTAAACATTTAAGAACCAGATAGTCATAATGCTCCATAAATTGTTCCAGAGGATTGAAAACCTAATTCCTTTTGTAATGTATTAATAACTAAACTTCTTAAGGGAAGCAGACAGAGTGAGAGAGAATGAATTACAAATACTGATGCACAAGTTGTAAATAAAATATTAATGAGCAGAATCCAACATCACATTAAGAAAATAATACACCATAGCCTAGTGGAATTTATTCCAGGAATATAAATTTGATTTAATATTAAGAAATCCACTAATATAATGCAAAATATTTATAGACGTAGGAAGAAAGAAACTGACGACTTTCGGTATAGTTACTGAAAAAACTGAAATGAGTTTGGAAAATTCAACACTTATCCTAATAAAAAAAACCTCAAGATCATTAAAACTAATGGATACTTTCTTAACATAAAAAACTATACCATAGCCATAGAGATAGAATCTTACTTAATGAGAAACACTAGAGGCACTTCTGTCAAAGACAGGAAAGGCAAGGGTTCCCCCCACTGTCTCCACTAATTCACCATTGTCCTGGAGGTATCAGGAAACATAACTGACCACCATGCAGACACCAACTGATATAGTATGGTCTGTGTCCCCACCCAAATTTCATGTTGAATTGTAATTCCTGATGTTGCAGGTAGGGTCTGCTAGGAGGTGACTGGATCATGGGGGTAGTTTCTTATGGTTTAACACCATCCCCCATGGTACTGTGAGTGAGTTCTCATAAGATCTGGTTGTTTAAAAGTGTGAAGCACCTCCTTCTCTCTCTCTCTTTATCCTGCTCCCACCATGTGACAAACCTTTCTTCCCCTTCTTCTTCCGCCACAATTGTAAGTTTCCTGAGGCCTCCCCGGAGGCCCAGGAGATGCCAGCATCATGCTTCCTATACAGCCTGTGGCACCATGAGTCAATTAAACCTCTTTTATTTGTAAATTACCCAGCCTGAGGTATTTCTTTATAGCAATACCAGAACAGATTAATATACCACATTTAACCCAGTAATCAATATTACCACCACCAGAAATGAGACAAGTAATGAGTGGCTTCCACGTCACTACATTCTTCTGAATTTCTTCCTTCTTCATTAGCTGTTCCTTTTCCTCATGTGTGTCCTGATAAGACGCAACAAGATGCAAAACCATTTTTGTAGTATTCCTGCCACAAAAGCACATTCTGAGTCTAATTCTGATGAACTATTGGACAAATACGAATTAAGAGGCATTTTACAAAATAACTGGACTGTAGTCTTCAGAAATGTCAATGTCATGAAAGACAAAGAAAGACTAAAGGGCTGTTTCAAAATAAAACATTATGATAAATGAATGTAATACATGATCTAGGACTTTCTTTTTCTGTAAAGGACATTACTGAGACAACTGGTGAAATGTGGATAGGTAATACTATCATATCGTCCTGTGGTTACATAACAGAATGCCCTTGTTCTTGGGTTGGTCACGCTGAAGTATTCAGAGACAAACGGCCATCATGTCTGCAACTCACACTCAAATGATTCAGAAAAAAATAGATGCACACATGGAGATGTATAAATATTGTAAAATGTTAACCTTTCAGGAAACTGGATAAAGAAAATACAGAATTTTTTGTAGTATTCTTGCAACTTTTCTGGAACTCTTATGTTATGACAAAATGGGAATTTTATAAGGAACAATAATAATAATAACCTCCTTTGACCCCCACCCCCCAAAGCCCTCAGGCTAGCATGCCTCTTCTCCCTTTCACAATAAAATTCATCAGAGTAGTCATTTTGCTCTCTCATTTCTTCCCTCCCATTCACTCCTTAATCAACCCCAATCAGGGTTGAATATCCTTGTTGAGGTCATCAGTGAACTTCATGTTGCCAAATCTGCTGAACAATTCTGGCATCTCACTATCGCTCATCACCAGTAACCACTGCTTCCTTCTGGAACACTCCTTTTCTGGCTTCCACGTCACTTCATTTTCCTGGATTTCTACCTGCTTCATTAGTTGTTCCTTCTCCACATCCTTTGCTGAATTTCTCTCCTCTACCCACGTTCTAAATTTTGGAGTGACACAGCACTCACTCCTGGGCTATTGCCACATCTCTAGCTCTCTCCTTAGTGATCTCAGCTTTGATAGTCACCTCTATGTTGATGCCTTCAAAGGTCTATCTCCCAACCCCTACCTCTCTCTCAAGCTCCAGATTCATAAATTGTTCAATCATTTATTTGATATCTCCAAATATATGACTAAACGTCAAATCAAACTTAACAAAACCCAAGTAGAATTCTTAAAGAGCCCTCTAAATCTTTCAGTTTTACCACTTCAGTAAATGGCACTACCGTGCACCCATATGTTGCAACCTAAAACCCAGTAGTATTCCTTGATGACCCCCACCATAAGTCTCTACTTCTTCCTATCTTACCATGTATATTAGTTCTTTTTCATGTTGCTGATAAAGACATACCTGAGACTGAGTAATTTATAAAGTAAAAGAGGTTTAATGGACTCACAGCTCCACATGGCTGGGGAGGCCACATAGTCATGGCAGAAGGTAAAAGGCACTTCTTACAGGGCAGTGGCAAGAGAGAATCAGAGAGCCAAGTGTAAGGGGTTTCCCCTTATAAAATGATCAGATCTTATGAGACTTTATCACTACCATGAGAACAGTATGGGGGATATCGACCTCATGATTCAATTATCTCCCACTGGGTCCCTCCCACATGTGGGAATTATGAGAGCTACAATTCAAGATGAGATTTGGGTGGGGACACAGCCAAACCATATCACTACGCACACCCTAGTTGGAATCACTATCATCTCCTACTAGCACTATCCTCCAAACTGGACTCCTTGCATCTCTCCTGCTCTCTGCAATCCATTCTCCAAACATCATTCAGAATGACCTTCTAAAAACATACCCCAGATCAGGACATTTCGCTATGTCAAATCCCCAGTACCATGTCCTTTAATATCTGTTCCCTAGGCTGCCATAGCAAAGTACCACAAAATGGGGGCACTACAACAACAGAAATTTATTCTCTCACGGTTCTGGAGGCTAGAAGTCCCAAATGAAGGGGTCAGCAAGGGCATGCACCCTCTGAAGGCTCTAGAGGAGAATCCTTCCTTGCCTTCCCTAGTTTTTGGAGATTGCTGGCAATTCCCAGCACTCCTTGGCTTGTGGATGCCCCATTCCAATCTCTGCATGTCTTCACTTGGCCTCCTTCCCTCTGTCTCTGTCTTAGCCTCTGTGTTTTCCGCTCTGAAGATAGTAACCATCTTGGCGATTTAGGGAGCACTCTAATCAAGTATGCCTCCCTTTAACAAATTACATCTGCAAAGACCCTGTTATCCCCATAAGGTGACCTGAGGTTCCAGATGGATTTGAATTTGGGGTTATAGTATCAACCCAGTATATCACTTTTATTCCCATTTAAATAAATCCCAGATTCACTGCCCACAATCTCACATGATCTGGTTCCTACCTCCCCTTCCATCACCCTCAAACAATTGGCCAGTATCTACTATCAGTTCCTAAATCAAGCCCATTCCAAACTTAGGGCTTTCTAGGCACTATCCTTTCTGTCCAGAGAGGTTTTCTGGCAGAGGTTTTATTTACTTTTGTTTTATTTTGGTTTTTTTTGAGACAGAGTTTCACTCTTGTCGCCCAGGCTTGCGTGCACTGGCTCAATCTTGGCTCATTGCACCCTCTGCCTCCCAGGTTCAAGCGATTCTTGTGCCCCAGCTTCCTGAGTAGCTGGGACTACAGGTGTGCACCACCATGCCCAGGTAGTTTTTGTATTTTTAGTAGAGACGAGATTTTGCCATGTTGGCCAGGCTGATCTTGAACTCCTGGCCTCAAGTGATCCACCAGCCTTGGCGTCCCAAAGTGCTGGGATTACAGGCGTGAGCCACTGCGCCCAGCCGCTGCCAGAGTTTTGAGCTGCTGTTTTATCCTCATCTCCTCTGCCTCTTCAATTCACCTTCCCTAAAGTACACTCTTGTTCCCATTTACTCTCTACAGTTGTCCCCCAGCATCTAAGGGGGATTGGTTCCAGAATTCCCTCATGGATACCAAAATCCAAGGATGCTCAAGTCCCTTGTATAAAATGGCATAGTATTTGCACATAACCTACTCACCTCTCCTGGATACTTTAAATCATCTCTAGATTACTTACAATATGTAATACAATGCAAATACTATGCAAATAGTCATTATACTATAGTTTTTTCATTTGTATTTTTTATTGTTGTATTGCTATTTTTTATTTTTTTTCTAGTATTTTCCATCGTTAGTTGGTTGAATCTGCAGATGTAAAACCCAGGGATTTGAAGGTTCAGATGTATGTTAGCACCTGTTTATTTACTTCAAAGCATTTATCACAATCTATAATTAGCTTGTGTTTATTTTTCCCAGTTTATCATCTGTCTCCCCCTTATAACCTCAGCCTCCAACATAGTGCCTGGTGTGTGGGAGCTGATTGATGAGTATTTACTGCGTGAATGAATAAAATCAAATGAGTACAAGAACTGTGTCATATACATGTTATAGCTCCCATAGTACCTGTGCATGGCTTTCTACAAAACCCTAGAAAACATTTGTTGAAATCATAAATTCCTTTTTTCTTTATTTTTCTTTAACTCATAAATAATTTCCATCAATTTCATCCACGCCACAATTTGTCCTTACACAAGAATTCCCCTGATCAGACTCTGTGAGGCAGAAACAACAGCTCAGATTCTGCCACCAGGGTTCCAAATATTTATTTAGAATTATGTGTCTAGTACCGCACAGCCCAAGACTCTTCAAACTTCTGATTATCAAATATTGCTCAAGTGCAACCATGTGCAAAGTGGGGCTGCATTCACCACAATGAAGATAAGTCTATTTAAACAACTTCAAGGTCATGTTTATGAATAAGATTGTGAAACTAAAAACTTCATTTGTGTTCATAAAACACTTGAGAGCTACAGAGAGCTCAATATTATTGTCAAGGGTCAAGTGTCCAGCAAAGGGCTGCCCATGGACACATAATCACACCGCTTCATCACTGGGGCACGCACCATTAAAGGAATTTTCAAGGAATAATCACTTGCAGTACATCTACTTAGAGCAATTTCGTATTTATTTATTCCATTGAATTATTTATGTTATTCGTAATGAAACGAAACTCCGAACAGCACTGGTTCCGTCACGTCTTCCTTTGCTTTTATCTGGTTTACCGCATGTGACTATTTTTATGCAAATGAGGTTATGATGACATTAAACATTTTCTACTGATTTTCCAAGAACAAATATGTTCTCTCCATATGCCACAGTCTTCTTTTTCCTGCATCCATCCTCAAAGCTCTGTTGGCTGATGGGAATTTCTTCTAAATTAACTAAAGGGACATGCCATCTGTAATACTGATGAGCCTTTCTCCCTGCACAGAGCACACGTGGCTCTCCCACTAATACCTGAATTTAGTCCATTTCACCCATTCCACCAGAAGCCTGATTTATACCCCCCAGCCCTTACAGCCTGCAAATCTCAGCTTATTACGAAAGCACCGTGGTTCTCCCCTGCTGCCACTTGGAGAATGTTTACTGTACTCACAAACCAAGAACAACGAAGGACTCCACACACAAACAGGCATTGTGATTGCAAAGGCATTTGCCTCTATTGATTATCCCTAGGGCTGAGAAACAAATGTTTCCTGTACTGCAAGTATTTCATGTAACTATCTGTCCACTGAACGAATCAGAGTGGAATTTGGCAAACTGCCTAAAGTGAGCTTGTATAAACCAGCTTGGGTTTTCTTGCAGGGTGTGGGTGTGTGTGTGTGCCCATGTAGATGCCTGGAGGCAAGTTTAGGACGGGTTGGTTTTAACTCGGTGCACTGCTACAGTGAGGAAGCAATGGACTAGGCAGACAGGATAATCCCCCAGAAACACAAAGGTTGTTTAAGTATCAACTCTCAAGTCCCCAGTAACAGTGTGAAGATTTCTGAATATTAGATGAGATGAGCTAGCCCCTCCTGCAGCTCTCATCTGTCTACAATCCTTACTTAAACTATCAAAGGCCGACAGAAGCAACAACAGCCACTACTGTAAATCTCAACATTGGTTTGACTAATAAACCTAGAATTCCATGTCCCATAGCTGCATCTACATCTGGGGAATGTGAACTTGAGACTCAATGACCCTGGGGGTTGTAAACGGGTGACAGAGCAGATCCATTTGCATAAATAGGACAAGGTTGACACTGATTTCTATCCACTGGTTTCAAACTCTCCATGAAAGAAATTGAAACTTGTCCAGAAAGCTCTCTAGAAAGAAACAGAGGGGAATCTTGATGGTAACTTTGTTTTAAATGCATTTCAGGTGAGAATACTTTCAAGTTCCAAGAAAAGATCTAATTAACGTTGCCAATTCATAACCTTTGGGACTGGCAGTGCCTCTAAAAGAAGAGGGAATTCTTTCTTACACAGTTAAGTCTCAAGAGCATCCATTTCTTTTTTTTTTTTTTTTTGAGATAGAGTCTCACTCAGTGGTCCAGGCTGGAGGGCAATGGTGCGATCTCAGCTCACTGCCACCTCCTTCTCCCAGGTTCAAGCGATTCTCCTGCCTCAGCCTCCCGAGTATCTGAGATTACAGGCGCCCACCACCACGCCCAGCTAATTTTTGTATTTTTAGTAGAGATGGGTTTTCAGCATGTTGGCCAGGCTGGTCTCAAACTCCTGACCTCAAGAGATCCGCCCACCTCGGCCTCCCAAAATGCTAGGATTACAGACATAAAATGTATTTTTTAATATTCAGTCCTTTTCAAGGAAAAATTACTTCAATATGTGGAAAAAATCAAATCGTGAAAAGAGAAAAAACACACATTATACTTTTTTTTTCTTCTGGTCTGAATACTATGGAGGAAGCAGAAGCAGGAGGTAGCTGAGCCCATCCTCCAGCTTTCACAAAGTCTCCTGTGACCTCAGAACATCCCTAGTGAGGGCTGAACCTTCCTCAATACGTTGGCTGTGGGGAATCCACAGCTGCCTCTTCTGATCCAGGCCCAGGAAGAGCCTTATGAAGGAACATACCCTCCCCAGACTCTCATCATCACCCTGGCATCTGTCTCAGGCTGGACCCTCTGGATTTCTGTGCTGACTTGGGGACAAGGAAATGCCCATTGTCCTAGATTTAAGTTTTCCATGTAAGTGCAAGGCTAAGGATATATCACTTTTCAGTAGATATTTTCCTGAAGATCCTGTTATTTAATGCAAGGTGTTTTAAAGATGATAAGGGGTATGGCCAGGTGTGGTGGTTTGTGCCTGAAATGTATAGGTATATTATTGTGTGAAATGTATAGGTATATTATTCTATACATTTCATGTGGAAAATTTAATCCACACAGCAATTCTATAAGTAGATATGATTACATCACCATTTTACATATGAGGAAACTGAGGCACAGAGAGGTTAAGCAACTTGCCCGAGGTCACATAGCTAGAAAGGGACAAAGCTGAGATTAGAATTTAGATTTCTGAATCCAAGCTCTTAACCTTCATGTATAACTCTCTCACGAAGGTTTTTAGGTGGCCCAGATATCTTCTTCAGACCTAGGGAATCCGCAAAAGTGGGATGAACATTCACCCATAAGTACTGCAGGAATCATATCACCCTCACACACTAAAGGAAAGGGCACCCCTCAACTTACATACTCCACTCTTCCATCCCATTGCTGCGTGAAGACCTGCTTTAGCAAATAAAGTTCCTCCTCGGTATAAACTCTATGGTAAGACATTTCCTAAGCCACATAATATTATACAATTTTTCTTTCCCATGTTTTATTTAAAAAAAAAATACTGTATGCCTTAAAGAGGGTTTCAACTATATTACACTACATACTAGGGCCATCACAGGCAACAGCTACTCAAATTCAACATAAAGCTCCTTTGGAATTTTGTTAGCTTCTAAAGAATTGAAAAGTACCAAGGGAGGAAAACTAAAGAAGTAACTCCACCCACCCCCCCACCCCCGCCCCCACAACACACAAGATTCCCTAGATAAACTGTCCACTTTCTGTAAGACTCAGAATTTCTTTTCCTTCTGGCAACCCCATCATAGAGGAGAAGGTTCCATTCTGCAGACACGGAAGGTTAGGCAGTTGATGTGGGGACGTCCACAGACCTTGAAGATACACACAGAGCTGGGTTTGAATCCAGGTCCCGGCACTTACTAGCTGTGTGACCTCAGGCAGGTTGCTTAACCTCTCCAAGGCCACCTTGCCTCATTTATAAAAGAAAGGATGGGAACAGCTATTTCAAACAGCAGTTAAATTCAAATGAGATCAATAAAACATGCCGTACAGAGACAAAAACATAAAAGGTAGTCAATAAAAGGGAAAAATTATTGTGGTTAGTGATTCAGAGACACTCCTAAGCATACAGCTACTTATTATTATTACTCATTGGACAGCTACTCTCTGTGTCCATGTGATTCTGTGAAAAATAAAGTTTAACATAGAGTTTTTGACCTTTTAAAATACAATATATATAATATGTAAGTATAATATATAAATATAATATATACACACACACACTGTCACATGTACACACACATCTCACTCTTATCCAAGATGGGGTGCGGTGGCACGATCATAGCTCCCTGTAGCCTTGGACTCTGGGCTCAAGCAATCCCCTCACTTCAGCCCCCCCAGTAGCTGGGACAACAGGTCTCACTGTGTTAAGCAGGCTGGTCTCAAACTCCTCACCTCAAGAGATCTTCCTGCCTCAGCCTCTCAAAGTGTTGGGATTACAGGCATGAGCCCCCACACCCAGCTGGATTCTTGACTCTTTTTAAGGCACTTTCACCCTATATAAAAACCAACCTGTGAGACACAGGGTATCTATTGTTAGAAGAATGATTCACATAAAAAAAAACTCCATTGCAGCTACTATAATCAGATGTGTCCTTTTCACAGCGGAGGGAAACTTGAGTCGGGTATTGAGCCATGAGTAGATTCGCTCCACTCATTCATTATAAGACCAGGACTCACATACACATACAAGTCACATGCACACAAATCCAACCTAAAATACCCACTGGAGATGGATGATTCTCAAATATCCATGGTTAGCCCAGACATCATTCCTGACCTCCAGACCACAACGTGCCTCCGTCCACTGGGCATGACATGAGGATGCTCCACACGGTCATCATGCCAGCAGCATCCAAAGCAGACATCGTCGGGATAAAATGGGTTAGAATTTGTTGTGCTGAAGGAAAGAGGAGACTTTCTGAGTGAAGCAAAATGAATTCCAAAGAAACCTGACATCTGGATTTATAAGCAGGAGGCCAAAGGAAAAATTGAAGATAACAGCAGTAGAAACCGCTCATAAATTACCTACATGGTTTGAGAGGAGAAAGCATATCATAAAATTGGTGCAGGGATCTCAGCAGTGGCTTTAATAAGCACAGACAGATTTCTGTGGTCCCTCCCTCATAGTATGAGATAATTGGAGAAGCAGATAATTACTATGCCACAGTGTGATATAGAATGGTATATCTCAGCAAAAAAAAAAAAACAAAAAACAGTGGGGGTTTCGAAAGCCTTGCCCAGCTTCTGGTGTCACCAAAGGTTATCTTCTTACAAACATAGAGCCAAATCATAAGTAAAGCCAGACAGATTCATGTCTTGTGGTTACTCAAGAAAACCAATACTTTGGGAAACCCTGGACAAGCAGAGCTGCTGCCTTCCTTACCAAACAGGAACCCCTGCAGCATTCTCCGTCCTGGTTAACGAGATCACTTCCACTCCATCTCCCAAGCTAGTGCACCCACTTCATCCATTTCCAATTAGTTGCCTCATTTTACTAATTCTGTCTGGGATTTTCTTGAATCTAGCTCTTCCACCTTATCCCTGCTTAGTCCTTAGTTTGTTATAGGAAAACAATTGTATAAAAGTAGCACAATAATAATAAAGTGCTTGCTGTATTATTAAAAACACCCCTCTTCTCTCTCTGGCAATGTCTAGCACACAGTTGGCACTCAATAAATGTTGGTAACCATGACTTATATTTAGCCATCCTGCTACCAGCCTCCATCTTCTCCATTCCATCCTCCACGTTTCTGCCTCAGTTATCATTATTTTTAAAAAAGAAATTATAACAATAATACCATCCTGCCTCTAATCTTTTACTGGCATCTACTGAAAATGTGAAAGTCCCCACCCAGGGCTGGAACATGAGGCACTTCCCAGACTGGTTTCCTCCTTCCACTCCAAATTTTTCTTCCATGATTCACTCTGGAAACTATTCTCGAGCCAAAAGTTTTCCATTTCCCCTAATCCCAAAATCCAAGAACTGTCCTCTGAGCCAAAGAGTGCCTGGAATTGCGATTCCTTTCTTTAAGAGCTTTTGTTTTTTTCCTGCAGTTAATAGTTGCTTTGCTTTTTCACAAGCTGAGCTACTTATCATTGCACTTGCTGTTCTCTCTCTCAAATGCCCTGCCTCCTCTTTAGAGGCAAAACTCCTGCTTGCCAGTAAGATCAAGGTCACCTTCTGCCTCCCAGAGAATGGCTCATGCCCTTGTCTTACTTTCTAAGGCCCTCTAAAAGTGACCAAAAGGACTATAAATAGCCACCAACCTCTCCCACTCTCCTTGAAGTCCTCTGGGGCCAAGATGCCTTGCTCTTCTCCAAACTGCTGGCACAGTGCCTGACAGATTGGAGACTTTAGTCAAAAAATCATTTTTAGTAATTTCTACAAAACCAAGAAAGGACAAGAAGAAGAAGAAAAAAGAAATACAGACCAAAAGAACACCACAGAGAAAATAAGCCTACTTATATACAAAAAGCGTAAAATGTAACATATTTAGCACCTCCAAATAAGAGAAAGAGAAGGGTTATTTATAAGATTATTTTGAAAAAGCTCTTTTCTAAAAAGAGGGACAGATCTTTGGAAAGAAAGATGCAAACTTGAACCATATTCCAAAATAAACTCTAGAAGGATGGAAGGGTGAAATATAAAAGAGTCATAGAAAAGCAACACAAAACAGAATAGAATATTTGTAAGTATTCTGAGGGATAATATCTTTTTACACTTTAAAGCAGGGAAGAAATGAAAATGGAAAGATTGACAGCTTGGGATTCATACAAGTTTAAAATATCTGTCCAGTGGAAGAAAAAAAAAAGTCACGGAATTAAAACAAAATGGGAAACAGCATTTTGGAATTCATTTGCCTGAAATGTGACAAACAAATAGTTAATCTCACTGCTACCTAAACATCCATTCATATTTATAAGAAAAACAATTTTCTCAAGTGTAATATAGCAATAAAACAGTAAGAATTAAAGCAACTTGAGGTTCTGTTTAAAATTGCAATGAAATTAGCCTACTTAAAGCTTCTCAAAAACTTGTGAGAGCTGTTTGGGGCTTAACAAAAAGGATCCTACTCATTGGGGATAATTTCTCTGGAGGAAGGAAACTGCTCAGCCCCAGGCAGCTGCCTCTCCTTACATCCCCAGGGCTCAAATATCAGAGAAGTTGCTTCTAGAGGCAAGGGCCTTGCAACTCTTTGATGGCTGGGATTAATTTGTAATTAAGAGAGGTTAATTTGGTAACTTTTGCTGTGGAGATCAGAATTTACAACGGTCTCTTTGGTTACTGCCTATGGCCTATGGGTAAGCTCTCAAATTTATCTCAAAATTCACCTTCAAATTTACCCAACACATAGTGGCCAGGATAATCTAAATGTGATCATATCATTCAAGCTACTTCTCCAACTCATTCTTCTACTGTACTTTCATCCCACATATTTTGCATTTTTTGGTATAGATTCATAGTTATTGTTTAATTGAAATTTTGTTAAAATAAAACATATATAGTCTCCTTCAACTCCTGTAATCTCCATGTTGCTAAATAACAATGATTATGTTAGTATTTCTTGATGTGTAATAGACATTTTCAATTGACTTCCTGTTACTGAAGATGTAGATTTAGTTTTCTTACACTACCCACACCTCACATACACATTTTGCCTCCTCCTTCTTCCAATAATTATACCATAATCTGTGTTTAAATCAATATGAAATATTTACATTTATATGACTACAATATATTGCTCAGAGCTGAGCTACAGAGTTTATGGAAGTATAGTTTATTTATTGGAGAGCTTTTGTTTTTTACTGTATTAATTGCTGTGCTTTTTCACAAGCTGTTTTGTGCCTATCAGTAATATGGTTGGGATGTGTGTCTCAGCCAAATCTCACATTGAAATGTAATTCCCAGTGTGGGAGGTGGGGCCTAGTGGGAGGTGTCTGGATCATGAGGGTGGATCTCCATAAATGGCTTAGTGCCATCCTCTTGATGATGAGTGAGTTCACATGAGATTTTGTTGTTTAAAAGTGTGTGGCATCTCCCATTCCACCTCTCTTTTGCTCTCTCTTTTGCCATGTGACAGGCTGGTTCACCTTTTGCTTTCAGCCATGACTGTAAGCTTCCTGAGGCCTCATTAGAAGCCAAGCAGAAGCCAAGCACCATGCTTCCTGGACAGTCTGCAGTAAAGTGAGCCAATTAAAACTCTTTTATTTATAAATAACCCAGTCTCAGGTATTCCTTTATAGCAACACAATGGCCTAACACAATCAGTAAACAGTCCCAAGCTTTTTGAAAGAGGAGTTAAGAAAAAATCTTAATGCAGTCAAAAACTCTAGGCAATCAAACAACGTTGCCACTTCCCACCTCCTTTAGAGACATACCTCCTGGAGCCCTGCATCCTCCCGCATCCACACGAGGCTCTAGGAGGTTTCTCTCTAAAGATGTGGGAATACTTGATCTCTTGGTCTGCTACATGGCTGTCACCCTAGAATGTTACCCTGGAGCATCTCTTCATCATCTTCCTCACTTGACTCCTTTGTGTTGCTGGAGCATGTGCTTGAGTAGCTTCCTCAAAACAAATTCAGAGAAGGTAAAATTGTTAAGAGCCTACATTTTTGCAATGGGTTTACTTTGCATTTGCTCCTGGCCCAAAGTATTCAATAGATGACTGTTAAGAGTTCTAAATGGAACATTATTCTTTTCTCTCAAAATTATTTAAGCATTCTTCCATTGTCTTCTAATGTTTCTACAGAGGAATCTAATGCCAACTATATGTAATCTGCATTTATTCTCTGAAAGCTTTCAGGACTTTTTCTTCATCCAAGTTGTTTTGAAATTTTACATTTACATTTCTTGATGTGAGTTTAGTTTTTTTTCTTTTCATGAATTATGTAGGAACTGGGTGGGATCTTCTAATCTGAAAGCTCACATCCTACGATTCTGGGAAATTGTCTTGCATCATTTGTTTGATGACTTTCTTCTCTCTGTTCTCTCTGATTTTCTCATTAGTGGATGTTGAACCTACTGGACTGATCTAATTTCTTTTGATCTTTCCATTCCTAATTTTCATTTCTTTTTTTCTACTTTTTAGAACTTTTCTCAATGCTGTCTTCCAACTCTTTATTAAATTACTTATTTCTATTTAATTTTTGTTTTATAAGAGATAGGGTCTTGCTATGCTGCCCAAGATGGACTCTAACTCCTAGGTTCAAGTGATCCTACTGTCATAGCCTTCTGAGTAGCTAGGACTACAGGTCTAACTTTTAACTTTAGATTTATTTTTTATTCTATGATTTTTTGTGTGTGCAGTGGAGTCTCACTCTGTTGCCCAGGCTGGAGTGCAGTGGCGCAATCTGGGCTCACTGCAACCTCTATGTCCCAGGTTCAAGCAATTCTCCTGCCTCAGCCTCCCAAGTAGCTTGGATTACAAGCAGGCACCACTATGCCCAGTTAATTTTTTCTTGTATTTTTAGTAGAGACAGGGTTTCACCATGTTGGCCAGGCTGGTCTCAAACGCCTGACCTCAAATGATCCACCCGCCTCAGCCTCCCAAAGTGCTGGGATTACAGCCATGAGCCACTGTACAGCCTGGCCTTATGATTATTATCTTAATATATCTATTTGCTCTTGGTTTATAAACAAAACAAAACATTCTATGGTCTCCTAAGTCATTCATTATAGTTTTAAAGCTTGTTGTTTCTGTTTACTGTTTTCTGCTGTTGTTAACATCTTTTATAACAAAGACTCTACTGAAATGTCTAGTGATCCTGCTTTTCCTTTCTTATTTTAGAGCAGGACTGCTTTATGCTAAGGGATGAAGCCTTACAACTGGCATGCCATACTAATAGTTAATGAGCAGAACCCAGCCATTTTAGGGGTACCCCCAGCTGTCAGATCTATCAGCCTTTTCCTTAGGCTAAATAATTTTCTTTAAGTGGATTCTTCAAACTCTTGCTTACAGGAGTAATAGAGACTAGAGGGGTAATGGAGCTGGAAAGTCATCCCATTTCATATGCAGCCTTGTTATCCTCTGTCCAAGGCCACCTCTATGAACCATAGTTCATCTTCTCCAGGGAGTAAACCTCCCATATTCTGCCAGATGAGAAAGGGCAGTCTCTGGCTGTGCACAGTTGAAGAAAGGATCTGGGGACGTAACTGCTAACTGCATCCCTTCTGTTCAAATCCCCCTCCAGCCATCAGAAATGCCTGTCATCTCCAATTCTTGAGTCTCTGGGGGCTTCTAGCTAGACTACATTCTTCTGCTCTCACCACCGCCACCCACCTCATGTGGGAGGTTGGGTCTCAGCTTCACCCAGCTTGCTCTGTCAGTTGCCATTACCATTCTCTTTCCATCTTCCAAAATTTTGTACATGTCACTCTTCCCTGTGATCATCACCCAACCTGTTGTGGTTTTTTTCCTTGTAAGTTGCCATTCTCTCTATTCCTTTGCTATCATTTTAATAGGGTTTCAGGAAGGTTCACATGTAAACGGTATGTTCAAGCCATCATGTTACATCACACAGCAATATTGGGCCATGGGTTCCTCCCTGAATACATCACGTCATACCCAACCAAATGTGCTCCTTCTGTTTGTTCTCCCGCCTGGTCCACCCTTATCCCTCTCCCAATTTCAATTTTCCTTTTTTTTTTGGGGGGACAGAGTCTCACTCTGTCACCCAGGCTGGAGTGCAGTGGCATGATCTCAGCTCACTACAACCTCCACCTAACAGTTTCAAGCCATTCTCCTGTCTCAGCCTTCCAAGTAGCTGGGATTACAGGCGTGCACCACCATGCCCCGCTTCTTTTTTGTATATTTTAGTAGAGACGGGGTTTCATCACGTTGGCCAGGCTAGTCTCGAACTCCTGACCTCAGGTGATCCGCCCGCCTCAGCCTCCCAGTGCCGCGATTACAGGCATGAGCCACCACGCCTGGCCCCCCGTCTTCAACTTTCTATCCCTTAATGGTCCTTCAAGCATTATCTCAAACAAGAAACTTTCTCAGACCCTCGCTGCACATGCTGTGTGAATCTCTAGCCAGCACGTACCCTTGTGCTGACCTGATCTGCTTGTATATCTGTCTTCCTCCCTAGACAAGAAGTAAGTAGGCAAGGACTGTGCTTCATCCAGTCGTCTATCTCCAGTGGGAAGAAAACCATCTGGCTCATAATAAGTGCTCAGTAATACTTGTTCAACCGGCTCTTCTCCAGTAACCTCGTTTTGGAGGCATTTTCATTCTTATAGAAGTACAAAAAAATAGGGCCATGTTTATTTGCCAATGTCCTAATAAGAAAGGCTAATGAGAGAGCATCAGGAAATAAAAACAGACAGATGTTTTGGAGAGCAAAAGTCCAGGGACACAAAATAGCTTCCAACAGGGGTGATGTATATTTTCCTAGTGATTCTAAATGAATACATGCTTATTTGGTAGAGAGAGAGATTTAACAGGTTTCTCAGCTAATGCTGCAAATTTAAATCCATTTAAGATAATTTTCTTTATCTTGAATCTGTTTTTCTCAGTAACCAAGACACTTAACTGATTTGTACAAAATTCATTTGAGAAAGAAATAATCTACTTCAAGCAAGGACAAACTCTAAATAGAAAAAGAGAGACACTACAAATCTAATAGAAAATGGAGAACCTGTTTGAGAAGCGGAGGTGGAGTTCTGCCTGGAACATAGGGGTTTTCTCTCCAGCATCCTGACACTATATCCAACCTCTTTTGTCTATTTTACAAGCAGAAAATAAGCAATTCTTAAATCTGAGAGCACAAAACAAAGACCTCTCATAATCCAACCAAGATGCACACAAATAGTTTTTAGACAGTGTCTCACTCTCTTCCTCAGGCTGGAATGCAGTGGTGCCATGATGGCTTACTGCAGCCTCGACCTCCCAGACTCAGGTGACCCTCAGCCTCAGGAGTAGCTGGGACTATATAGACATGCACCACCACCACACCTGGCTAATTTATATATATATATACACACATACACACACACACACACACACACATATATATATATATATTTTTTTTTTTTTTTTGAGATGGAGTCTCACTCTTTTGCCCAGGCTGGAGTGCAGTGGCTCAGTCTCGGCTCACTGCAACCTCCGCCTCCCGGGTTCACGCCATTCTCCTGCCTCAGCCTCCCGAGTAGCTGGGACAATAGGCGCCGGCCACCACGCCCAGCTAATTTTTTGTAGAGACGGGGTTTCACTGTGTTAGCCAGGATGGTCTCGATCTCCTGACCTCGTGATCCGCCCGCCTCGGCCTCCCAAAGTGCTGGGATTACAGGCCACCGCGCCTGGCAATTTTTATGTTTTTTGTAGGGACAATGCTTTGCCATATTGCCCAGGCTGATCTCGAACTCCTGGGCTCAAGCGATCTGCCCAAAGCGATTGGCTTCCCAAAGTGCTAGGATTATAGATGTGAGCCACTGTACTCAGCCCCAAGTTTTTTGTTTGTTTGTTTTGAGATGGAGTTTCGCTCTGTCACCCAGGCTGGAGTGCAATGGCACGATCTCAGCTCACTGCAACCTCCACCTCTCTGGTTCAAGCGATTTTCCTGCCTCAGCCTCCCAAGTAGCTGGGATTACAGGAGCCTGCCACCACACCCAGCCAATTTTTGTATTTTTAGTAGAGACGGGGTTTCACTATCTTGGCCAGGCTGGTCTTGAACTCCTGACCTCGTGATCCACCCTCCTCAGCCTCCCAAAGTGCTGGAATTACAGGCGTGAGCCACCACGCCCCGCCAGCCTCAAGCTTTTTAAAAGGCAAGAATCTCATGCAAAAAAGTATAAGTTGAAACAATAACCTATCAGTTTGGCATTTCTTACATGCTACTATCCAGTATTGGAAGGGTCTAGTAAAATTCTAACAAGAGTAGAATTACTATAGATTTTCTGGAGGAAAATATTACAATACATATCAAGAATCTCCAAAAATATCCCTCTACTATATACCTTTAGAAGTGTGAATTCAGAAAATAAATATCAAATCAATACATATAAAGATATGAGTGAAAAAATATTCAATAGAATGTTATATATAATAATGAAAAATTGAAAATAACTTAAATTTCCAACAATGGAAACAGATCATCATTAATAACATCAGAAAATACTCATGATTTAATGTTAAATGAAAAAGAGAAAAAGTGAGATATCATAGGCTCATAATCTGTACAGAAAATACACTCAAAGACAATATACTAAAACTTCAATAGATGCTGTCCCCAAGGGATGAGATCATGGTGATTTTTTTTAGAAAAATGAAAATCAAAACCATAATGAGATACCATTTCAACAAGTCATAATGGTTATCATTAAAAAGTAAAAAAAAATGACAGATGCTGGAGAAGCTGTAGAGAAAAGGTAATGGTTATACACTGCTGGTGAGAATGTAAATTTGTTCAGGCATTGTAGAAAGCAATTTGGTGAAGCCGCAAAGAACTCAAAGCAGACCCATTTGACCCAGCAATCCCATTACTGGGTATATACCCAAAGGAATATAAATTATTCTATCATAAAGACACATGCACAGGTACGTTCATTATAGCACTATTCACTGTAGCAAAGAAATAGAATCAACCTAAATGCCCATCAATAGTAGACTGGATAAAGAAAATGTGGCACATATACACCACGGAATACTACGCAGCCATAAACAAGAATGACATCATGTCCTTTGCGGCAACATGGATGGAGTTGGAGGCCATTGTCCTAAGCAAACTAACTCAGAACAGAAAACCAAATACCACCAGTTCTCACTTATAAGTGGGAGCCAAACGCTGAGTACACATGGACACAAAGAGGGGAACAACAGACATGAGGCCTACTTGAAAGTGGAGGGAGGAAAAGGGTGAGAATCAAGAAATTATCTATCGTATTACTTGGGAAATGAAATAATCTGTACGCTGAACCCCTGTGACATGCAATTAACCTATATAACAAACCTACACATGTTCCTCTGAACATAAAATAAACATTAGAAGAATAATAATGGTTGGGTGTGGTGGCTCACACCTGTAATCCCAGCACTTTGGGAGGCTTGGGCGTGTAGATCACCTGAGGTCGGGAGTTCGAGATCAGCCTGACCAACAGGGTAAAATCCCATCTCTACTAAAAATACAAAATTAGCCAGGCGTGGTGGCACATGCCTGCAATCCCAGCTACTCGGGAGGCTGAGGCAGGAGAATCGCCTAAACCCAAGAGGCGGCGGTTGCGGTGAGCCGAGATCACACCATTGCGCTCCAGCCGGGGCAACAAGAGTGACACTCTGTCTCAAAAAAAAAAGAAAAAAGAAAAGAAAAGAATAATAATGATAAATAAAATATAAGGCTTTTTGTATTGAGGCTCTTTCTATATGTTTCTGGAACACTTTGATAACAACTGAATTTTTTTATTTAGCTAATCTTTCATATGCAAGACGAGTACTAAGTTTATTTATTGAAGAGGAAACTAAAATAAAAACTCCCCCAAGAGTTACAAATAACAGTGGAAAATATCACAGAGGTAGGGGTCTACACCCACTCTGACGACCCATCAAGCTCCCCAAACGACTGAACCAGAACTTACTTGGTGGGACGATAATCCGGAATGGAACGGTCCAGTGAAATTTTTTCACTGAGGTAGGAATTGTAGCCATACTTCTCATGGGGTCCCTTAGCCTTTTCTTCTTCAGCCGGGGAAAGAGTAGCCGGAAGGCCCCCTTTACCCCGTCCACCATAACCTTCAATGAGCCCAAGAGATTTGGATAAGCCTAGAAAAAGTTGGAGAAAAAAGAATTATTAGAAAACCACCATACCGGGATGTATCACTCAATCTCTGCTGCAGCTTCAACAGAAATTTAACATTATCTGTCAGAAAAAATAATGTCCTCAATTTATCCAACTCAGGTATAGGCCCTGAAAACATTTCTATTGAGAGGAAGGCCAAGGTCACAGAGAGTTCTGGGGTTAAAATCTGGTTAGAATCCTCTCCCTCCGTCTCTACCAAAAAATACAAAAATTAGCTGGGTGTAGTGGTGCACGCCTGTAGTCCCAGCTACTCGAGAGGCTGAGGCAGGAGAATCTCTTGAGCCCAGGAGACAGAAGTTGCAGTGAGGCGAGATCACACCATTGTACTCCGGCCTGGGCAACAGAGCAAGACTCTGTCTCAAAAAAATAAATAAATAAGTAAATATAAAAGAATCCTCTCTCTCCTTTTGGGGACTGGGATGAGATGGGGGTCTGTAAAAGGGAGAGACCATCTAAATTCGGAGAAATGAGGACGAAAGAGGACACAAGAAATGAGACAGAACTGGGGCCATTATTCACGCCTGTTTCCCTTTTGCTAGGAGGAACTACAGCAAGAAGAAATAGCACAGAATAAAAACAGCAAGTCACAGATAACTGCCAAACTGCAGATGCTTTTGCTTCATTTGAACAGAAAGCAACATACAGATTGATTTTTATCTTGAGTTTAAAGGGTCCAACATTCTGACACAGCTCTTTCCCTAATGGTTTTATTTAAATTTTATCTAAATGGCAGGAGGAAATACAAAATGTTTGAGAATAAATCACAGAAGAGAGGAAAAAACCCACACGGGTGATAACCATGCCAAGTAGACTTGGAGGCCTCTGTAACAAGCCTCACTGAGCAATTGCAAGCTCCCAGGATGGTGGCAGCTTTAAACCTATTATTCCATTATAGGATAAACAGCTTGATGGGCAATTTTTAAATCCTGGAGTTATGGGAGGTTTTATTACTTAACTAGAAGACTTTTGTTGTTAAGGGTTCTCATTGCCTTCTGCCATTTCAAATGTTCCAGCTACTCAGCACACACACACACACACACACACACACACACACAATCACACACACACACACACCACTTTATCCATTTAAATGATGGAGATCCAATATCCAGCGTTTCATTGCTGCCACTGACAGAAAGAACAAGGACCAGCCTCCTTGGCTTTCACAGCCTGGGCAGCCAGAAGCGCCCAGAAGGATCCAAATCTCCCACAAAGACATCCCCTAAGCAAGTCAAGAGCCAAGAAACCTGCTCCGGTCGTGAGATGGTTCTCCATCACCTAGTGGCAAAGCTTGTATTCTCTCTCCTGCTTCTCCGAAAACAGAAATTTATTTTCTGTAATACCAAGATCAAAAGCAAAGGTTGAACGAGCACTTTCATCAATGTCAGATGAGCATCATTTCTCTGCTTGAGAATCATTTCCACTGTCCAATATGCTCTTCAGGAATCCTGGTTATCTTTTCTTGCTGCCACCGTCTCCACAGAGACCCTATCGGCGGAGAATTAGAGTACTCCAGCACTTTCTACCTGCTCCCTCATGTTGAATCTGCTTCCACACTGATGTGCAACAAATCTTCCAATGACATCCCTTGAACTGCGCTCAAAACTCCACAAGGACTCTTCCCATGTTGACTACAAACACCTGTGCTTGGTTTTAAACTCACTTGTGATGCAACACTACTAGTGGGCATGTACAGTTGTCCCGCCACTTTGGAAAACAGTTGGGCTGTTCTTCAAAATGCTTAATATAGGCTGGGCACAGTGGTCACGCCTGTAATCCTAGCACTTTGGGAGGCTGAGGTGATCACCTGAGGAGTTCGAGACCAGCTTGTCCAACATGGTGAAACCCAGTCTCTACTAAAAATACAAAAATTAGCCGAGTGTGGTGATGTGCACCTGTAGTCCCAGCTACTTGGGAGGCTGAGGCAGGAGAATCACTGGAACCCAGGAGGCAGAGGTTGCAATGAGCAAAGATCCCGTAGCTGCACTCCAGCCTGGGTGACAGAGCAAGACTCTGTCTCAAAAACAAAAACAAAAAATGCTAAATATAGTTACCATATGACCCAGCAATGCCACTCCTAAGAAATTTCCACCCAAGAAAAATGGAAACATTCGTCCCCAAAAAAACTTGTGCACAAATGCTCACAGTTGCATTATTCTTATTAGCTAAATGTCCATCAACTGACAAATGGAGAAACAAAATATAGTCTCTCCAGACCAATGGGATATTGGGCCATATAAAAGAATGAAGTAGTGATACAAGCTATGACATGAGTGAACTTTGAAAATGTTATGGCAAGTAAATGAAGCTAGTCACAAAAGATCATATAGTGATTCTACTTATGTGAAATGTACAGAATAGGTGAATCTGCAGAACCTGAAAGTAGATCCATGGTTGCTTTCAGGAGGGAAAGGAGAACTTGGGGAGAAAATGGACAGTGACTGTTAATATGTAGAGCTTTTTCCTGGAGTAATGGGAATGTGACAGCATTAGCTCATGGTGATGGGTGCACAAATTTGTGAAGATACTACAAGCCACTAAACTTTATGCTTTTAAATAGATGAATGATATGAGCTGTATATCTCAATACGGCTGGGCACCGTGGCTCACACCTGTAATCCCAGCAATTTGGGAGGGTGAGGCGGGCAGATCACTTGAGGTCAGGAGTTCAGGACCAGCCTGGCCAACATGATGAACCCCGTCTCTACTAAAAATACAACAATTAGCCGGGTGTGGTGGCGCATGCCTATAATCCCAGCTACTCGGGAGGCTGAGGCAGGAGAATCATTTGAACCCAGGAGGCAGAGGTTGCAGTGAGCCAAGATTGTGCCACTGAACTCCAGCCTGGGCAACAAAGCAAGGCCTCGTCTCAAAAACAAAAACAAAACAAACAAACAAACAAAAAAACAAAAACTCAAAATAGTTGTTAAGAAAAGAACACTTATGATAGACAATTCTATTCACAGCAAGATGAAAGGCTATCCAACATGAGAATTTTCCAGCAAGATACCTAAAAACACTCAATAAAACAATTTAAAAATATTTAAAATATATAGCTGATCTTGCAAGAAAGAAAGGGAAACTCCTCGAGGTAAGTTAGAATTGGAGTTGAGTCTATGTCTGCTCTCAGAGAGGGAGAGGATGAGTTGCTCATTAACTAAAAGCTGCAGTTTCAGAGCTCAAGCGTGCACAGGATATGAGATTTTGGGTTCTCTTGAGAAATATCATTGAAACTGAAATATGTGCAAAAATTTAGGTCCCTGAAAGACTGGATTTTTTTTTTTTCAAATCCAAGGAACAGCATAATGAGACAAACAAGAAGATGGATGTGCTCAGAGCTGGGGGCAAAAATCCCAACCCAGGACTTGAGACTACACATGTGTTTGTCTAAATTTACACAGTCTCCAGAGGTCAGAGAATTGCCATTTAAGATTACAAGCTCTTCAGAGAGTACTCAAGACAATAATAGAAACACAGTCATAAAATCTACTTTTTAGTATTTTATATGGAGGAAGGAGCCCATCTAGGCTAAAGTCTCTGGGCCCACAAAAGTCATTCTGCAGCCCTGGGTCCCTTGACTTTTAACTTTTTATCTATAAGTGACAAATGAAGAAGGAAAGTAACAAGATCTGAAGTGTGGCCAATAACAGCACAAGGACTGACCCCAGGCACTAACAGTAATGACAGTGGCCATTTATTGAGTACCCACTGTATGGTGGGCACTCTGCTAAATTTTTCACGTTTACTCTACCATTGTTTCATCTAATCTCGTGACAAGCTCAGGGGGAAGGTATTATTACAACCTCTGTTTCACAAATGAGGACACTGGGTCTGAGAATGTAGGAACGTTGGAACTTTTTTTTTTAAAGGATGGTCTCACTCTGTCACCCAGCCTAGAGTGCGGTGGTGTAATCACAGTGCATTCACTGCAGCTTTGAACTCCCGGGCTCAAGCAATCCTCCTGCCTCGGCCTCCCAAGTACCTGAAATTACAGGTATGTGACACTAACCTAGCTAATTTTTTAAAACACTTTTGTATAGATGGGGTCTTGCTATGTGCCCCAGGCTGGTCTCAGACTCCTGGCCTCAAGTGATTCTCCCACCTTGGCCTCCCAAAATGCTGGGATTACAGGCGTGAGCCACCACACCTGGCCAAATATTGGAACTTTTTAAAGGTTCCATGGCAGTTAAAGGAGGATAAAGGCTGGGCTCTGAGGCAGATTATGAGACCTATTGCAGAATTCTTGCAGCAGCCTGTGCAAGAGATGGCAGGAAGCTTATCTTAAGGCAGCAGTCAGTGATCAAAAGGAATGGAGAGATTTGAGGGTTGTTTAGGAGATACCATCCCAGGGTAGGAGACAAACAAGAGATAAGGGTGAGAGAGAAGGAGGAACTGAGCAAAACTGAGTTGCAGGTGACTGATAACACTGCCTGAAAAGACAGGGCATAAAGAAGAGAGTGTGAAAAGAAAATGAGTTCCATTCTTCACATGTGGTACACAAGGCATCCATAGGACATCCAGATGGCGTCAGAGTCCAGTGGAAAGTTGAAGCACCTGAGAATGGAGGTTCAGACAGCAGTGGAGGCCTGAGATACAAACCTCACTGCCATCAGGACAGGCAAGCTAGAGCCGTGGCAGAGGGTGCAGAGAGGAGAGCCCAGGAGCAAGAAGGGGAAGGATAGGCAATGTTCAGCAAGTGCTCACTGACTACCCTATCCGTTGTCTATTTCCACCAAACAGAAGGAACTGCATCCTGCAAAACTTTTTTCTTTTCTGCTCTATATGCATGGCCTCTCACTTATGTTATATTTGAACCCCAAGACTTCAAGAGACTGAGACTTAAGGAAGAGAGAAATGTCTTAATAAGAAGCAAGCAGGCTAGGTGCAGAGAGGCTCATGCCTGTAATCTCAGTGTTTTGGGAGGCCGAGGCAGGGGAATTGCTTGAGCCCAGGAGTTGGAGACGAGCCTGGGCATCATAATGAGACCCCACACTATCTCTACAAAAAACAAACAAATTAGCCAGTGTGGTGGCCTGTGCCTATGGTCCCAGCTCCTTGAGAGGCTGAGGAGGTAGGAATGCTTGAGCTCAGGAGTTCAAGCCTGCAGTGAGCTATGATTACACCACTGCACTCCAGCCTGGATGACAGAGTGAGACCCTGTCTTTGAAAATAAATAAATAAAATAAAAAATAAGAAGACCTTATCTCTGGAAAAAAAAACAACTAAGTGTTCAAGCTTCCTGTTTGACTTCAGAAATCCCACTTGTCCAGCTGGGCACGGTGGCTCATGCCTGTAATCCCAGCATTTTGGGAGGTCAAGGTGGGCGGATCACTTGAAGTCAGGAGTTCAAGACCAGCCTGGTCAACATGGTGAAACACTGTCTCTACTAAAAATACAAAAATTAACCAGGTGTGGTGGTGTGCACCTGTAGTCCCAGCTACTTGTGAGGTTGAGGCAGGAGAATCATTTGAACCTGGGAGGTGGAGGTTGCAGTGAGTTGAGATCACACCACTGCACTCCAGCCAGGGCAACAGAGCAAGACTCTATCTCAAATATATATACATATATACGTGTATATATATATACACATAGATACGTGTATATATATATACATATATACGTATATATATACACATATACATATATATATACACACACATATACATATATATATATATATATATATACACATATTTATATTCTTGGAGGACACCCAAAGGACCTCCAAGGTATTTGGCCATTGATATGGCTTGGCTCTGTCCCCTTACTCAAATCTCATATTGAATTATAATCCCCAGTGTTGGGGGGAGGGACCTGATGGGAGGTGACTACATCATGGGGGCGAATTTCCCCCTTGCTGTTCCTGTGATAGAGTGAGTTCTCATGAGATCTGGTTGTTTAAAGTGTGTAGCACTTCCCCCTTCTCTCTCTCTCTCTCCTGGCTCTGTCCATGTGAAGATTGTGCCTGCTTCTCTTTTGCCTTCTGCCATGATTCTAAGTTTCCTGAGGCCTCCCAAACCATGCTTCCTGTACAGCCTACGGAAGTGAGGGAATTAAACCTCTTTTCTTCATAAATTACACAGTCTTGGGTAGTTTTTAATAGCAGTAAGAGAACAGACTAATACAGACATGCTTCACTGTAAAGCTGCGATATGGGCACGGCTGTTCCTCAGTGTACGATTACAGCCTGACATACAGGTCATAGATATAATGTGTCCAATACTGCATGATGAAAAATATGGCTAAAAGACTACCAAGCATGCTTTTTTTCTCTTTATTCTGTGCGCTCTCACTCATTCGCCCTGGATTTTCCCTTTCCCTTCCCCAGTACTTGCTAACTTCCCCTCACAAGCCACACACTCCCAAGGGTCAAGGCAAGAGACGCTATCAGAATGGGACAGAATTCCTGACCTTTGACTTAACTCAGCAGCTCCCATAGAAAAACCTCTGATTCTTTCTCTAACTTCATCTGTGTGGTTGGGTTGGCTTGTCTTTTTCTTCACTTGACGATACAGCATATCTTTCGTTCCGTCTAAATAGAGAGCTTCCAATCCGAAGTCATTAAATTCCACCTTAGAGCTAAAATGCATTTCAGATGTGTTTGCCTAGCACACTCCCCTGGGCATCCTTTCCAATGCAGTCAGAGGGGCCAGAAGGAGAATTTTTTTTATAAAACAGTATAGAAATTAAGACTAAGCATGCATGTATATCCCACCAAGGAGACACAGGGAATGATGGTCCCAATGAGATTTTTTTCTCCTTCTGTGGCACTATTGCTTCCATTATGAAAGGCATTCACTTAACAGCCTCCAAAAAGATCATTCCTCACAGTGCGATGTGATACCTGTGAATTACATATTTTTTGGTCCATGTGCTTCCATTTTCACCCCCATTTAATCTGCCACAAATGTTCAACAAAGCAGCAAAAAAAAAAAAAAAAAAAAAAAATTCACTGGTATTTTAATGTGCTTATTTTGCAGGCCCCAGAAACTGTTGGCAAAGATAAATAAGAGTTCAAGTCCACCAGCCAAACTCAAGTTGGTCTTAACTTAGCCAGGAAAGGTTGCCGTTGGAGCAAGTTGGGATGACTTCGCGTACCCAAGAAACCTTTTCTGCAAGTGCCCCTTGCTCACTGGTCAGAGGCAGTTGCGATCTTTGAGGAATGAAACTGAACTTGTAGGCAGAGAAGTCACAAAGTCAAAGGGGGAGAAACAGCAGCAAAGAGAGAAAGCGGGAAGAGAATGGGGTGGCTTCTTGGCACCAGGCCTGCGAGAATTCATCGTTCCCTTCTTTTCCGCCTGAGTTATTTTATTAAGTTGGTGCAAAACTAATTGTAGTTTTTGCCACTAAAAGTAATGGCAAAGACAGCAATAACTTTTGCACCTAACAGCTGACAACAGTAAAGCCAAGTGGCACTATTAGGTAAGAACTCGAAGATAAAGGGAGGAAGGACAGATTGAGGTCAGTCATCCTACTGCAACTATATCAAATATCCTTCATGCTTCACTCCAGATCTATTCTCCATCCTTTTTCTCCCAGTTGCATACTCTAGAAGAAAGACCTATAGGGACAGCTATAGGTTCACCTGCCCCCTGGCTTTGGGTTGAGATGAACCAATAGGAGGCAACATAAGGACACTTCCTGACGGATGGATGGAAAGAGAGAGAGGCGTACTTATTCTCCCATCTCTTTCCCTCCTGGGCTTCTATAATCCAGTTGCTATCAGGCATGCCTCTCTTAGGGTTACAGCTATCCTTTCATTCCATTAACCACTCCCTCCTCTTGCCTCTGCAGACCTTAGGGTGGCAATTTCTTCCCTCTCTGTTGCTAGCCCTAGGATCATTCACCAACCCTTCTCATTCCTTATTGGTTTCCCTTAACCCTTCACAATCTTTGTAAATATTTTGGTAACCTCTCTTTAATTGCCCCTTCTGAGTGTGCTACCTGTCCCCTGCCAGAAAGGAAAGTCTTGATGCTGTATCTGTATCCTCACAGATACAGCATCCTACCTGATATGGTTTGGCTATGTCCTCACCCAAATCTCATTTTTAATTGTAGCTCCCATAATTCCCACATGTTGTGGGGGGGACCCAGTGGGAGATAACTGAATCATGGGGGCAGTTTTCCCCATACTGTTCTTGTGGTGGTAAATAAGCCTCATGAGAGCTGATGGTTTTGTAAGGGGTTTCCCCTTTCAATTGGCTCTCATTCTCTCTTGTCTGCCGCCACATAAGACGTGCCTTTCCCCTTCCACCATGATTGTCTGGCTTCCCCAGCCATGTGAAACTGTGAGTCCATTAAACCTCTTTTTCTTTATAAATTACCCAGTCTTGGGTATGTCTTTATCAGCAGCGTGAAAAGGGACCGATGTACTACCAATCACGACTGGAAGACTTCTCCTGTGGTCCCATGTTTGGGTGCTCCCCTTAATGGCATACATGTGGTCACCTCCAGTGCCTGACACAAAGAGTTCTTAAAAACTGTTAGGTAGATGGTTGAATAGAGATTAGATCTGGAGAACCAACTTGGGGCCATCCATTACAAACTGAGTATTTCACTTTAAGAAAGCAAATTAAATATCCATAAGGAAAGCATCTAATAGGAGAAGAGGTGTTGAATATATTAAATACTGTAGTATATTTATATTCACAAAGAAGAGAATCTCTACTGATGAATGTCACAGAGAATTACGCCTGAAAAGAGCCATTTGGTGTGGCAATGAAAGGCACTGGTGACCTTTGAGACAGTATCAGTGAAGTAAGTGTTTTCTAGAGTGATAAGGAAATGAGTCATGAGATACAGCTGTCACTAGGAGAGGATGCCCAGGCTGGGGCAGCTAGATATCTCATATTAATAGTGTTTTTTAATTCAGCAAAAAACAACTAGAATATACAATGTAAATAAATCTATTTCTAAAAGTAACAAATATTACAGTATACCTAGGAATAACTTAACCAGTAAGAAGAATACTTGAAAATTTTACTAAATGCAATAAGTGGCAGAGAAGAACACGTCTTTGAGTTGGAAGTTGGAATGTTGGGAGATTGTTAGGAGATCCTCCCTCTCTTTCTCTCTTTCTTGCTTTCTTTCTTTCGAGTTGGGGTCTCACTCTGCCACCCAGGCTGGAGTGCAGTGGAGTGATCTTACCTCACTGCAACCTTCAGCTACTGGGCTCAAGGGATCTTCCTTTTTCAGCCTCCTGAGAAGCTGGGAATATAGTCATGCACCAGCATGCGTGGCTAATTTTCTTAACTTTTGTAGAGATGAGGTCTCCCTATGCTGCGCAAGCAGGTCCCGAACTCCCGGACAGAAGTGATCCCCCCACCTCAGCTTCCCAAAGTGCTGGGATTACAGGCATGAGCCATTGTACCCATCCACTGCCTTTTTAATGTACAGGTTTAACATAATTTCAAAGGGGATTTTTTTTTCTGGAACACAACAAAACGTTCTAAAATTAACCTAGAAGAACACAGAGGTTAGAAAATTTAGAAATTAAAAAAAAAAAAAAGACAGAAAAGAGGTTGCCTTCTCTGATATTAAGCTAGAAAATAAAGCAATAATCATTAAAGTGGCATGAAGACTGGGAGGAAATTTTAAATATACGTTGGCAGGTGAGGCTGTAAAATATATGTTTTCTCAGGTAGTCATCCAGTTTTTGAAACATAAATAAAAATAACCTCCACTTCTGAAATTTTAGAAATTCCCTTCTAGTGCAGGCAAGCCAATGACTAATTTTTGCACGACATCTTGTGTGAATGATGGAGCAGCTCCATCTCACAGGGAGCCCAGAAATCCTCTGAGGGCCACACGGTTGATCACCGCTCAGCAAGAGCACATCACTCTGCCCACGTCTGTGGTTAAGTTCAGCCCAAGCTACGAAGGCTCGATGGCGGTGGCAAAACGAAAGAGTCAAGGTTGTAAATCGACTCTGAGCTGCCTTCCCACCTTCCTTCATACAAATGAGGACATGATTTTCTCCAGGGTTACAGTGGAAACTTACGAGTTTACAGATAACCAGCATTATTCTTTTAGAAATAGAGGTGGTATACACGATGGAGGCACAAACTCCAGGATAGATGGTGACCGCAGCAAAATGCAATCTGGTGCCTTGTCAACTCATAAAGCTCCTCATCATCTCAGCAGCCCCAGCCCAGCATGCAGAAAACCTCTCTCTCTCCCTCTAAGCCAAAGAGCCAGCATGTCATGCAGCCTGTCTTCCACTGGGCAGGCATTTGTTTGGAAGTTTCTGCAGAGAGGCCAGAGCCCCCCTGCCGGTCCGCGTCTCAGGGAGATCCTACCTTATGCTAGATCATCTGGAAGTCAATAAAACTTATAGACAATCCAGAAATTGCAGCCATTGCAGCCATAAGCTTAACAGTGAGCAACATTCCAGGTTTACTCTTGGCCAACTTCAATGTACTCCTGGGGGGTTGAGGAGCCACCTCTCAGAATCCAGTATGGTAATAAAGGTAAATATCTGAAAAATACAGTTTATCCTTCCAGCTATTAACACACACTGAAAAACTCCAATAATTAAGAAGGTGAAATAATGGAATAGGAAAGGGCAGGCAAGATCAATGGAACACAAGAGCTTGTCAGGAAATATTGCCAAAAGAAAAGATAGCCACATTTTGGATACAATTATTAGTGATAATTAGTTCAATTGACAAATGTCTATTACACACAAAGCACTATAACAACCACTTTAATTATTACACGTATATAAAATTAATGCTAAATATATGTGTGCTATATATATATTTTTAAATTCACATGCATATGTGTGTATATATATTTTTAAATTCATATAGACATTAAATTAATACATATAATATTTTTAAAATTGTTACTCAAATGACTCTTGGTGTTAACTCTGTTTTTTTTTTTTTGAGACAAGGTCTCACTCTGTCACCCAGGCTGGAGTGCAGTGGCGTAATATCGGCTCACTGCAATCTCCGCCTCCCGGGTTCAAACAATTCCCCTGCCTCAATCTCCAAAGTAGCTGGGATTACAGGCATGTGCCATCATGCCCAGCTAATTTTGTGGGTGTGTGTTTTTAATAGAGACCAAGTTAAGACATGTTGCTCAGGATAGTGTTGAACTCCTGAGCTCAGGTGATCTGCCCACCTCAGCCTCCCAAAGTGTTAGGATTACAGGTGTGAGCCACTGTGCTGGGCCTCTTGGTGTGAACTCTGAACATCTCCTGAGACTATTCTCACCTCTCCATCTCTTCTGCCACCACCCAGATGCAAGCTCAAGCCATCGCTTGCTTGAGTTATTGCAGGCAACTCCTAACACCATCTTCAGAGTGAGCTTTCCAACATGCAAATCTGAACACTGCTTGCTTGAAATTCATTAGTGCCTTCCTGCTGCTTATGGAAAATAATCCCAAAGTTTTCACGTAATATGCAAAGCTGCTTATTACTGGAGTCCTTGCCCAGCCTCATCCTCTGCTGCTTCCTTTGTTTAAGGTACCCAAACCTTCCTCTGATGGTTCTAAAAAGCTGCTGCCCTTCAGGACCACTGCCAGTCTTCCCTGCTACTCAACAGAGCCCCAGAAATCCTTTCTGGACACTGTCCAACCCAGAAAGTCAGAGGCTGGTGAAAATCTCAACCACAGCACTTCTGATATCATAGTCTATGTGCCCTTGACTGCTCACTCGCATGCGGACTGGTCTCTTGTGAACAGGAAGGCATCTTTGTGTCTTGCACATAGCAAACACCTCGTAAATATCACAGATACAACTGGACGGCTGAAAGACCAAAGTGAGTCAGCGAATGAATGATTGCATTATAAACTTCACTGGCCAAATTTAGCATCATGTTCTAGTGTGGATACGGAAATCTCCTGGTGACATGTCAGAAATGGGTAAGCGCCGTTTCATTAACTCATGTCAAATCATCATTGATTCCCTAGTTCATATATCAGTACGATGATCTTGATATTTGTTGACAACTGAATTATGATGATGATTTTGACATTTTCCCTCCTGCATTTTCAGTGCTTCCCTGACATGATGTTCAAAGGTTATTAATATCTTGAATGAAATTGTAAGAGTTCGATTGTATCAGCTGCTGCTTGGTGGAAGAGAATGGAGTAAAATGTTCCCTAAGTATAAGGACAATTAGTGCACCTGCGGTCCAACTTAGAATCTTGGGTTGGAAGAAAGGAGAGGTCAGCTAGCCCCACACTCCATTTGGTGCAGAAATTCCAGAGAGATGGCGACCTAGCTTATACTGTATTCTCCCAGGGACAAAGAGTCCACCGCCCTGTGGTACACTGCATTCCTGGTTTATGGCTCAAATAAATAAAATTTCAAAAATGGGTACCTTTGTTTCTTCTACCCAATGATCTTAATTTTTTTCTTCTGCATCAATCATGCAGATTACACTTTCATGTAATTTTCAAATATTACAAGACATTATCAAGACATATCGTTAACTGTCCTTTTATCTTCTTTTTTTTTCCAGGCTAAACACACCCACTCCTTCAGCCATCTTAATGTGACCATGTTTTCATACTTTCCACAGTATCTCAGCCAGCTAGGGGTGCTATATCAAAATGCCATAGATGCAGAGGCTTCAACAACAGACCTTTATGTCTCATAGTTCTAGAGGCTGGGAAGTCCAAGACTAAGGTAAATGCAGATTTGGTTCTTGGTGAGGGTTGTCTTCCTGGCTTGCAGATGGCCTCATTCTTGCTATACCCTCACATGACAGAGAAAGGGAGAGCTTGTGTCTCTTCCTTTCCTATAAGGACACTGATCCCATTATAAGAGTTTCACCTTCATTACCTCAAATAAATCTGATTACCTCCCAAAGGCCTCATCTCCAAATACCATCACAATGAGGGTTGGGGCTTCAAAATATGAATTTCAGTGGGGGACACAACTTGGTTTATAACACATGGTGATCCACTGTTAAATTCTGTCCTAGAAGACTAAACAAGGACTAAGAGGTCTCTAGATTTGTGCTTCCCTCGGAGCCACGAATACTGGAGGTATATTTTCGCCCATTAACTGAACTGTTCATGTAGCATTTGTAGTTCCAAGAGATATGAATCATTGTTAGACGCTTGAAGTGCCTTTGGAGCAAACTGTCCATAAATTTTCAAACTGCTGTTTTATTCAAAATGACATGTCTTACATGTATTATGAAATTTACACTTCCTGGAATTGCTCTACAAAGCTTAATTTGATCCTCAGAATAGCTTTATCCACAGTTAGCAGATAAGAAAATTGAGGCCAGGCATGGTGGTTCACACCTGTAATCCCAGCACTTTGGGAGGCCGAGGCAGGAGGATTGCTTGAGGCTAGAAGTTAGCGACCAGCCTGGGCAACATAATGAGACCTGTCTCTACAAAAATAATGAAAGAAAATTAGCCAGGCATGGTGGCACACACCAGTAGTCCCAGCTACATAGAAGACTGATGTGAGAGAGCAGCTTAAGCTCAGGAGGTTGAGGCTGCAGTGAGCCATGATCGTGCCACTGTACTCCAACCTGGGTGCCAGAGCAAAATTCTGTCTCAAAAAAAAGGAAGGAAGGAAGGGAGGGAGGGACAGACGGAAGGAAAGGAAGGAAGGAAGGGAAGGGAAGGGAGGGAGGGAAGGAAGGAAGGAAGGAAGGAAGGAAGGAAGGAAGGAAGGGAGGGAGGGAGGGAGGGAGGGAGGGAGGGAAGGAAGGGAGACAAGGAGGGAAAGGGAAGGAAAGAAGGAAGGAAGGAAGGAAGGAAGGAAGGAAGGAAGGAAGGAAGGAAGGAAGGCAGGCAGGCAGGCAGGCAGGCAGGCAGGGAGGCAGGGAGGGAGGGAGGGAGGGAGGGAAAGAAGGGAGGAAAGGAGGGAAAGAGAAGGAAGGAAGGAAGGAAGGAGGGAGGGAAGGAGGGAGGGAGGGTGCTGGGTGTGGTGGCTCGTGCCTGTAATCTGAGCATTTTGTGGGGCCAAGGTGGGCAGATCACTTGAGGTCAGGAGTTCAAGACCAGCCTGGCCAATATAGAGGCTGAGGCAAGAGAACTGCTTGAGCCTGGGAGGCGGAGGTTGCAGTGAGCTGAGATTGCACCACTGCACTCCAGCCTGGATGACAGAGCAAGACTCAGTCTCAAAAAAAGGGAGGGAGGGAGGGGAGAAAATTGAAGCACGAAGACAATGAAGAATGAATGTTCTGAAGTGTTAGATCTAGAACCGGGCTCTCTGTATTTCAGGCCACCAGGCATGCCTTAAGGCAATGCTTTCTCAGATTTCACGCCACTGTGATGGCGAGGATCTCAAAGGCCTGAATCTCACTCTCAGCACCGAACAAACATTGCCAGAAATATCCCCCTGTGTGAGGAGATGATAAACATGTATGTCTGTCTTGGACAGGCTCTGGCTGCTGATATGCCCAAGAGTGTCTGTGCAAAGAATATTTCTAACCAAATAAAGAAGAGTTTGCGAACCTTCAGAACTTTCTCAGAGCAGATGGATGAAAGGTTAATTGTGTTACTTAGCCTCCTAGCATTTATAAAGCTGCACAAGGGGGAAAAAGGCTGATCTAGGAGCAGGTAAGAAATATGCTGAATTGAAGAAGCACTCTCCCTGCCAAGACCTAAGAAATCTGTCAGCATCAACTGTGTGCTTGACACTGTACACCAGGCCACGTGCTGCATTTGCTCAGCACCTCTCAGTCTCAACAACTTTTGGAGAAAATTCTCTCCTCCACTATGCTCCAAGCACTCCTTCTAGCATTTTTATTCCTAATCGGAGGGGCTAAAGAGGAGGGACAGAGTGGGACACTAACCTTCACCAATTCTCCCAAAAGCATGTAAATTTCTGATATCACGTGGGTACATCCCCAGTGATTAGAGATTTTGTGTGACAACAATTCTGGTCATATCATGGAAGGTAAATTATAAAATCAGAAGGATAAGGAAGAATAAGGCAGAATAAAAATGGATCACCCTAATAAAATGTTGCTACCTTCCTCCCCTCTTCAAAATCATCAGTATCACACATCCCATCACCACCACCATCATCTCTTATTAATTTATAGAATCTGAAACAATAAAGCATCTGTTCTAAAAGAGGTATTCAGAAGCACTATCAATTTTAAACACACATCCAATTCTTCATAAAAAGACCCTCTTGGCAAGATCCCATTTACTTAGATGTAGATTTCTTCCTTAAAGAACTTATCTGAGGCCAGGCATGGTGGCTCACATCTGTAATCCCAGTGCTTTGGGAGGTCAAGGCAGGAGGATTGCCTGAGCCTAGGAGTTCAAGACCAGCTAGGGCAACACAGCAAGACTCTATCTCTACAAATTTTTTTTTTTTTTTTTTTTTTTTTTTTTTTTTTTCAAAATTAGCTGGGCACAGCAACACACACCTGTAGTCCCACCTACTTGGGAGCCTGAGGGAGGAGGATTGCTTGAGCCCAAGAGGTCGAGGTTGAAGTGAGCTATGACTGTACCACTGCACTCCAGCCTGAGTGATAGAGCAAGACACTATCTCAATTTCAAAAAAAATTATCTGAGGTGGCACATTATATTTCTGTTCAGCAAATACAGACTCTCTGCCCTCTTCTCATGCATACAATTCAGGTGAAGAGTATGCATGTGAAGAGGGCAGAGAGTATGTATCTGCTCAACAAAAACATCTTCACGCCACTAATGTTGGACTTGATCATTTGCTGAGCTGAGTGTACTTCCCTACTCACTGACTTTGAGCTTGGCCACGAGACTTGCTTTAGCCAACAAAATACTAGGGATGTATCATGAGCAGAGACCTGAAATGAGCTTGCATTGCTGCTTCTAGCCTCTTCATCCTAACCTCACCATGACAACATGCTTTGGGATGCCCACTGATCCAAGAAGCATGAGACACATGAAACAGTCAGATCCAATCTGTGGCTTAGAACCAAGCCCAGGTGAACTCAACCCAGATTGGCCAAACCTCAGCTTACCCAAAGATATGTGAGAGTAAGAAATGATTCAAGAATAACTCACTTATACATGTATGGCTTGAGCAACAAGGGATGTTGAATGTTGGTGTTATTGATCGAGATGGAGAAGGGGGAGAAAAGGGACTTGGGTTATGAAGGGAGGCAGAAGGGTTATGAAGGCAGCAGAAAGAGGCAATTTTTCCAAAAAGTCTGCTGTAAGAGGGCAGATAAATGTGGAACTACTTCTATTCTAGTGATCATGCTAGAAAAACAATTACCATGACAGAACAAAAAAAAAAGAAAGAAAAACAAAAATAGCTCAGCAAGCTGAGGATGTGGTTCAGACATTAGGATAACACCAAGGAACCCAGAAACCTAGATCCCTGGGCCTACTTCGCCCTGCTCAGCCCTGGTCAGCCCGATGACCTTGGAAAGATCCCTTCCACAAAAAACTCACATGCATACAATGGGGATACAGACTCAAAAAGGTCTAAGACCCCTGGAGCGCTTGGATTCTATGCTCCTCTCTGCAACTCCTACTGAATTTATTGTTCTTGGGAGGAGAAGATCAGGAAGCCTTTAGGGGTTTCATGAATTACAGAACATGTGCATCCTGCATCCTAAGAGATCCTAAGGTTGAAATGCCAGTTTCCATCTCCAAAGAGCCGCAGGGGGCCGCACGCAGTGGCTCACGCCTGTAATCCCAGCACTTTGGGAGGCTGAGGTGGGTAGATCACAAGGTCAAGAGATTGAGACCATCCTGGCCAACATGGTGAAACCCCGTCTCTACTACAAATACAAAAACAAAAAAAAACACTTAGCTGGGCATGGTGGTGCATGCCTGTAGTCCCAGCTACTCAGGAGGCTGAGGCAGGAGAATCGCTTGAACCCAGGAGGCAGTGGTTGCAGTGAGCCGAGACTGGACCACTGCACTCCAGCCTGGTGACAGAGCAAGACTCTATCTCAAAAAAAAAAAAAGAGCTTCAGGGAATGGACATAGGAAGAATGCCTCAGCTGCTCTTCTTTCTGGTGACAGATGAGGCTATAAGCAAGAATGTGGAATCACATGACTGTGTCTCCAACATCAGCAGATTTCCAAAGCCTGCATTATCTAGGTTCTGTGATTCCCTGTGACCCATGCAGATGAAAAAATGTGAGGTCCCACTGCCTGATTGAACACTCAAAGGCTGGGGGAACAGTGGCTTATGCCTATAATCCCAGTACTTGGGAGGCCAAGGTGGGAAGATCACTTGAGGCCAGGAGTTTGAGACCAGTCTGGGCAACATGTTGAGACACCGTCTCAACAAAGAATACAAAAAACTAGTCAGGCGTGGTCCCAGCTACTCGAGAGGCTGAGGTAGGAGGATCACTTGAGCCCAGGAGATCAAGGCTTCAGTGGCTGCAATCACACCATTGCACTCCAGCCTGGGCCACAGGGTGAGAACGTGTCCCCCGCTCCCGCCCCCAAAATTATGAATAATAAAAACTCAAAGCACTACAGCATCACAGAAACCAGAAAAAAGAAAGGAAGAAGCCAAATTCTTCTTTATCTAAACAGACCCAGATATAGTAATATAAAGACACTAGCTTAGGGTGTATCCGCCAGATATACAAGTGGTAAAATTCAACGTCTTGGAGAATTGATGAATTCAACAGACCGAAAATAACTCCCTGAATAAGTAAGAAATGACCAAATACACAGAAACCCAGACTTTCAGGATCATCCAAGGCCACTCCAGCCCTCAACGTTGTGGCCATTTCAGAATCCAGCTTTAGAATAAACACCTGCAGAGGCCCACTCTAAGCCATGATCCCCCCAGAGCAGCCTGCCCCATTGTGCTCACATCCTAAGCTAGCACATTTATACTGTTCTATCTGGGTCCTGGCCTCAAACGATCCTTCCGCCTTGGGCTCCCGAAGTGCTGGGATTACAGGCAAGAGCCACCACGCCCAGCCTTTGAGTTTCTAATCAGGCATTGCTCTTTAAGTAGAATCAACATCTGCATCATCTTATACCTTCTAGACATTGGTCCTAATTCTGCCTGTGAACACGCCAACAAAGCTGGTTTCCTAAGAGCTCAGTGTCACGGTGATTCTCAGAGCACGAGGCATCATCTGACCAGGCAGATTCCTCAATCTTCACTATTCCATCACTCACCTGGTCTGCCTCTAGCTGTTCATGTGACTTCAGCTCCTTCCCTTGCTAGAGTTCCCAGAAGAGAAAAAGAAACAGCAGGCACGCTGCGGGTAAATATTCCATAAAGAAACATACGGCCCTGTCTCTCATCATGGTTAACAGACTTGCCCAGCTCAACCCGGAGGCTGCAGGTGTGTGCAGGTGAACAAGACAAACAGTTGGGATATTTCACTCAAGGGAGATGGATGTGAACACACACCTTCCATGTCCCAGTTATCCTCCACCTCTGAAAAAATGACCTCAATAGCCAGAGTTTGTGGAAACAGTATTTGAAAAACATCCTGAATGTATTGTTTTTGGTGGGAAAAGCTCTGGAACCCTTTAGTGGTTTCAAGACCTACAGAACATGTACATCCTAAGAGGCCCCAACATTGAAATGCCAGTTTCCATCTCTAAGGAGTTGCAGGGAATGGACGTGGAAACAATCCCTGTATCACTCTTCTTTCTGGCACCAGGGTCACTCTCCCAGGTGTGCGCCTCTTAGCCCAGGCCAAAACCAAGCCCTTCAGGTGTGAAGTAAGCAGGCCTCCCCAGGTATGCGGGTATGGGTGGTACCATCAGACTTTCCTCCCTCCTGCAGGTCAGCAGGAGCTGCCCAAGCTAAATGGTGCTTATTTAGAAGTCCTGGAGGAGCCCTTTACTTTGAGATCTATTTGTTTATATCCTTCTCTGCTGCAAACCTCACAATAATCAAAGCCAAAATCAGAAATTGCAAGAACAAATAATTGAGAAGCAGCAAAACAAAATTATGGATCAATAAGATACTGTGTACAGATGGTCTTGAGGACTTCCCAGTCGCACCCCACCTTGTTCAGCTTGAGTGACCAGAGCCAAGACCCAGCACACCCTGTTCCATTCTCCCTCTGATCAGATCCACAGTATCCTCCCTCCTGGACCCCAGGTGGCCTGCGAGGCTCCTGCCTTCCTCCCTTGGCTCCTGCTGCATTTCCAGTTGCAAGCACAGAGGGAAGTCTGGTGGCCCTGCAGAGGCCCCAGCTGCTGCACTGGACACGATCTCTCTGCCCAATGCTTGCTTGTTGCATTACCTTACATAAGCTGGCTTCCCTGTGTTCATATTCCAAGGAGAATCATACAGTCCTCTCACCGTGGTTGACAGACCTACCCAGCTCAATCTGGAGGCTGCAGGTATGTGCAGGTGAACAAAAGAGTTGGGATATTTCACTCAAGGGAGATGGACATGGACACACACCCTTCTATGTCCCAGTTATCCTCCACCTCTGAGAAAGTGACCTTGATGGTCAGAGTCTGTGGAAATAGTCTATGAAAAACACAGACTCTATGTTTCATAGCCCTCTGCACCTGCCCTTGAGGCTGCACTCAACATTTTGCCCACCAACTCTTGCGGAAGAACCTCAGGGTTCCAGTCTCACACTTGATCATATACCATTAACCTCAGTGACTGCATGTTTTCTCTCTCTTCCCATCTATGTTAAACGCTCAGAGTCTCCATTTCTTATCCTATAAAGGAGGAATAATGAACACAAGCCCATATAACAGAAGGCACACCAAGAAGACAGCATGGTACTTGGCAAATGGTAGGTGATCCAATTTTAAGGGCTCTTTTGTACATTGTTGATAGGAATGTAAAATGGTGCAGCCGTTTCAGAAAATAGTCTGGTACTTCCTCCAAAGGTGAAACATGGAACTACCGTATGATCCAACAAATCCGCTCCTAGGTATGTACCCAAGAGCAATGAAAACATATGTCCACACAAAAACCTGTACACAAATGATTCACAGCAGCTTTATCCATCACAGCCAAAAAGCCAAAACAGCCCACACGTCCATCAACTGTTGGATAGATAAACAAAATGTGGTGTATCCATACAATGGAATATGATTTGACCATAAAAAGAAAGGAAGTACCGACAGATGCTACAACATGGATAAACTCTGGAGTCGTTTTGCTAAGTGAATAAAGGCAGACAAAAAAACAGACTGTATGCTTCCATATATATGAAGTGTCCAGAATAGGTAACTCCAGAGACAAATAATAGATTAGTGATTGCCAAAGGCAGGAGTGGATTGAGGAGTGACTGCCAATGGGTACAATGTTTCTTTTCAGAGTGATAAAAATATTCCAGAATTAGACAGTGGTGAACTGTAGACTTTTTAAGGGTGAATTTTGATGTTGTTTTTGTTGCAGACAGGGTCTCATCACTCTGTTGCTCTCAATGAGTGCTGGAGTGCAGTGGCTGCGCAATCATGGCTCAGTGCAGCTTTGACCTCCTGGGCTCAAGCGATCCTCCCACCTCAGCCTCCACAGTAACAGGACTACAGGCATGTACCACCACACCCTGGTAATATTTGTTTTTAATTTCTTGTAGAGATAGGGATCTCACTATGTTGCCCAGGCTGGTTGCAAACTCCTGGCTTCAAGTGATCCTTCTCCTGTGGCCTCCCAAAGTACAGTGAATTTCATGAGATGTAAATTAATCTCAACAAAACAATGGAAAAGAAAAAAACAAAACAAAAATAGAACATGGAGCAAAAATAACGGAAGGGCTCTTTGTCCTTCTTTCCAGACTTTCTAGTTTCCACTTCAAGTTATATGATCACCACGCTTGGAGTGGCCTTTTTGGGTCCTTTGACTAGCACTGAAAGGCCTTGACCTCTTGGTCTGTTGAGTCATTACCCAGTTCTAACGCCCTCTCTTTCTCTCTCATTTATCTAAAAGTTCATTCTACTTTTTGGGGGACTGCACTGTTCTCCAAATGTCATATTTACGTTGCCTAATCCAATGACTATTGCCTAATAAATTAGAAGCAGTTTTGTGTCATGGACACACACACACACACACACACACACACACCCTCAATATTCTGGTTTTGGGGAGTAATTAATCACTATAACTTTTCCACTGCATTGTCTTCAGAGCAATAAATTACACATAAAAAATATATTTCAATTGCGTTTGGTTTTGTAAAGATAGAACAATTCACTGTTCTCTACAAGAATGAAGGGTAACATTCGCCTACATCCCTTGCCCAGAATGGCTAATGGTGAACCCAAATTAAATAATCTTTTTCAAAATCCATTAGGAAGAAGTTCATTTTTTTCCAAGTAGACAACCTAGTGAGCTCTTCATGAATTTTCCTGACATCTCACATGACAAAAACGTCCCCTTTAATCCCTTCCCAAGGCTAACAACTGCAGCAACTCAACCCTTCACATTTAATTTCCTTTTAAAGCCTGGTTTCTGAGGGGGCTCTGCAACCACTGAAATAGTTACTCTGGAAGGACTCCAGTGAGCAATAACTGCCTCAAACCCAATATGTAATCATTGTTATGCAAATTGCCTTCATAGAGAGAAACTCAGAGAACCTCTGAGTCAGTCAATATACATTCTGTCCCCAGACTAGCTCCCTCTGTTCCCTAATGAGCTTTTACTGAGCTACGGCTCACCATTTTTTAAGGTCAAAAAGTCTCCTTTACAAGATATTCACCTGACACATTGAAGTTATTTTTTTTCACAGAGCTTCTTTCATGGTAAATAATTATTCTTTCCTAAAGAGAAGCAAGCACTGTTTGTTTGCCCATGTGTCTTTGTTGCTACGGACAGTTGGCCCACTGCAGGAGAAACCTTTGCTCCTCAACTATTATTCTTTTTCATTGGCTCTTTCAAATTTCCATTTACCAAAAGAGTGTCACTGCCAACACTCAGAAATCTGGAGGAAAAAAGTATGAAGATGCAGCCTTGCCTTCCTGGAATTTAAAGTCCAGACAGGGAGCTGAGATAGAACCATTTTGCTGAGGTGGTAAAAATAGAGACTGCTGAGAATAATTTTTGCAATGATTCAGAGAATTGAAAGGTCAATAGAGACTTAGAATAAAATATTTATATTCATAATATCCACAGATGGTCCTAGTTCAACAAGTGGAAAAATACTTGTGTTTCTCTACAGGGTGGACTCTGGGATGGGATATATTTTTTTAAAGATACGGGGTCTCGCTCTGTTGCCCCAGGCTAGGGTGCAGTGGCAGAATCACAGCTCACTACAGCCTCAAACTCCTGGGCTCAGGTGGTCCTCCTGCCTCAGCCTTCCAAGTAGCTGGAACTACAGGTACACACCACAATGCCCAGCTAATTTTCTTACTATTTTAGTGATGGGGTCTTGCTATGCTGCCCAGGCTGGCCTTGAACTCCTGGCTTCAATTGATCCTCCTGCTTCAACCTCCCAAAATGCTAGCCCTGAGTCTTCTTAATAGCACTTACAAGCTGTTATGGGCTGAATTTTGTCCCATCAAAATACCTATGTTGAATTCCTAACTGCCTGTGCCTCAGAATGTAAACATATTGGAGATGAGCTCTTTAAACAGGTGACTATGTTAAAATGAGGCTCATTAAGTGGACCCTAAGAAGAGGAAGAGACACCAGGGAGGTGTGCACACAGAGCAAAGACTGCGTGAAAAGGGAGTGAGAGGGTTACTACCTGCAAACCCAGGAGCATGGCCTTAGGAGAAACCAACCCTGCCAGCACCTTCATCTTGGATTTCCAGCCTCCAGATCTGCGAGAAAAATTTCTGTTGTTTAAACCAGACAGTCTTTTGTTATGGTACTCGGAATACACTAATCCACAATCACAGATAATTGTACTCAATTTTCAAGAGTTTTTAGTCGTGATGTCATCAGGGCAGGAGTTAACATCAAGGTTTTGATGCAGGTAAATAGGATGATAAGAGCTGGTAGAAGTAATGCAGGGCAGGTGAGCCCCAGAATTGGGGCTTGGCCTGGGAGGATTGTTGGCTTTGCCCAGGAAAAAATCCAAGGACGAGCTGGTGGTGTTGCAACTTTTATTGAGGCATCAGTGCACAGTAGCACGAAGGTACCGCTCCTTGCAGAGCAGGGCTAACCCCAGGCAGTTTGCCCAGAAGTGCAGCTCAGAGGCAATTCTACAGTCATACTTATACCCACTTTTTAATTCCACGCAAATTAAGGCATGGATTATTCAGAAATTTCTAGAAAAGAGGAGGTAACTTCAGGGTGTTGCCACAGCCAGGGGCAGTAACTGCCTGGTGTTGCTATGGCAATGGTAAACTGTCATGGCACTCATGGACATGTCTCATGGAGAAGTGCTTTCAGTGCCTCTTCCGTTTCAGCCAGTCTTCAATCTGGTCCAGAGTCAAGTTCTACCTCCCACCTCAGAAGCAGATGGAGGGACAGCTAGTGTGGAAAGATGAGCAATATGCTAGACTAATGCTCCTTGCATCTCAGCAATCACCAAAATCCTTCTTAGCTGTAGCATCTTTTGCCTCTCCCACACAGGGACTGGTGAGCAACTGCATGGTGTACCCATCCACATCCCTAATGACTGAATACTCATGTTCCTTCTTCAGCCTATCTCAAGAATAACAAATCAAGGGAAGGCTCTCCCAACTGTGTCCATGACATCACTCTTCACTGAGATGCTGCGCTGCCCTGGATTGAGCTCTCAACTTCCCTGCATGTCAGTTTCCTCGTCTATAAAATGCAGATGTCCTGACATCTCAGCTCCACCTGTGCTCTGGAGAAGAGAGAAGCATGAACTGGGATCCCCCACAGCTTTTTCAATTTTTAAAAGATGTGACTCAGGCCTTAAGTTTAAAAAAAAAAAAAATTCTTCCTGAATTTGGGCACCACCATGCCCCGTTAATTTATTTTTTATTTTTTGTAGAGATGGAGGTCTTGCAATAACAGCACCCTTAGCTCACTTCTTACCGTTAAGCTATCTCCAAACATAAGATGCTTCCTCAATTGATTGAATCACCACTGAGCCCCATTCCTGGATGGCTTAGCCAGAGGGCCTAAGCCAAGTGAGTTGGCTTGCCAAGCCTAGAGCATACTATTCCTCCCTGACCAACACCACACACCTTGGGAACCATGCATCCTCATCAGGCCCATCTTTAGGAGAGAAGGTGTTTCCTCATCCCCAACCTCGCCAAGGGAGAAAACATAGGGTTAACTGGTCAAATAGCAAGCCCAGACTCCAGATATTGTCAAGGAGCTTCTCCTTCCAGCTTCCTGCAGCTCACGTTATAAATAAAGTCAGTGGAGAGAAAAATAATATCCATGGAGACTTGCTGAAATGAAATACAGAGCAGCCATTCCTCTTCAGATTTGAAAGTTATTTTGGGAATAAATCTCATCAGCGGCGAGCTGCTCACTGGTGTTACCTGCTGCAAAGCAGGATTTACTGGACTGGTGTCGTGATAGAGGACTACCGTGGTAGTCACTCCCAGCTGTCTTCCTGAGAGTCCTTCCTCCACTTCTCCCATTCTCTTCTACACCAGCGGAACATTGCGTGCCATTCCGTCCAGCCCAGAATGAAGGACGGAGCCACTTCTCTAGCCCTCTTGCTACTAGGTGTACCTGGGTGACTCTGGTAGGGCCAATAGAAAGGAAAGTCTTCTGAAAAGATTCTGGAAGGATTGATCTTTGCTAATAAAAAGGACTGCCCTTTTCTATCCACCCTGCTTGAGATGCTGGGGTTAGGATACAATGTTTGGATTAGCCATGAAGGAAAAGGAAACATACATGTGGCACTGTTGAACTGCTTGAAGGCATCTGAGACTCCAGGCCACTAGAGTCCTTAGGTAAATATCAGGTTGGTGCAAAAGCAACTGCAGTTTTTGCCATTACTTTCAATGCAAAAAATAATTACTTTTGCACCAACCTAATACTAAATGTCTTCATGATCTCAGACAGTGCTCGGTGTTCTTCTATTTGCAAACAGATGCAAATAGGCAAATGGAATGTGAAGTTACATTTGCAAAGACAATGCCATTGAACACACAGTGATATGATTTAGGGAATCCTTTATGACAAAGTAAGGGAAATTTCTTTAGCGTCTCAGCGCCTGGCAGAGTTGTTCTGTTTCTGATTCATTTTATCCTGGAGACATCGTGAACCATATGGATGATATATGTATTCTTCTGTTTTCATGCTGCTGATAAAGACATATCTGAGACTGGGCAACTTACAAAAGCAAGAGGCTTGATGGACTTACAATTCCACATGGCTAGGGAGGCCTCAAAATCATGACAGAAGGCAAGGAGGAGCAAGTCATGTCTTACACGGATGGCGGCAGGCAAAGAGAGAGCTTGTGCAGGGAAACTCCCCCTTATAAAACCATCAGATCTTGTGAGACTTACTCGCTATCACGAGAACAGCATGGGAAAGGCCTGCCCCCATGATTCAATTACCTCCCACCAAGTCCCTCCCACAACACGTGGGAATTGAAGATGAGATCTGGGTGGGGACACAGCCAAATCATATCAATATATTTCTCTCTTAGTGTTGGCTGGTAGAAAGTAGAGGTCCAAGTTTAGAAATAAGTATTCCAAACATTTCCGGCAAATGTGCTAAACATCACAGCATATGCAATTTGTATTTACATGACCCCAAATTCATCTCCACTTTCCCTCCACCCTTTATTATGGGAATTCCTTAACATAACTCTTATTATCATTATAATATCCTACATTCATAGGAATATTCCTCTAGTTTGTAATTTGAATTCTATCTCAAATAATTCTTGAAATTAATAAGCAAATGTAAATAAAAAGATAGCTTGGGGGACACTTTTGTGGTAAATGACACGAAGAAAGTGTAGACAATAGTTATGCAAACCCAGATGAAGGCATGGTTTTCTCTCCTTGGTCTCGGCAGGGAGCATGCATGGCTTCCTCAAGGAGATAACATTTGGATGTGGTCTCGGAGGGGTGGAAACTCCTTCCCAGCAGAAGGGAAAGCGTGTGCCTCAACTCACATAAGGAAGAAGCAAATTTAGCAGGGAATGAGATGGGAGGGAGGTAGCTGGGCAGAATGGCGAGGCTGGAAAGACAAACAGGAATTAGACTGCCAAGGGTCATGGATTTATTCACTGAGTCACAGTGAGCCATCAAAGGTTTTGAGTAGGAAAGAGAAAAGAAATGATCAGGTCTGGATGCAGAGTTGGAAAAATGGCGCTGAAGGGTAAAAAGACTAGGTAGAGGGTCACATCAGCTGTCCAAGTCAGACTCAAAAGGATTTGAGCTAGGACAAGTGGTGGATAGAGAGTAAAAAGAAATGAGCTGGGCACAGTGGCTCACATCTGTAATCCCAACACTTTGGGAGGCCGAGGTGGGGAGATCACCTGAGGTCAGGAGTTCGAGACCAGTATGGCCAACATGGTAAAACCCCATCTCTACTAAACATACAAAAATTACCCAGGTGTAATGGTGCTTGCCTGTAATCCCAGCTACTTGGGAGGCTGAGCCACAAGAATCAGTTGAACCCGAAAGGCAGAGGTTGCAGTGAGCTGAGATCGTGCCACTGCACTCCAGCCTGGGCAACAGAGTGTGATTCTGTTTCAAAAAAAAAAAAAAAGTAAAGAGAAACGAAAGGCACTTCCAAAGCAGAGCCCAGAGCAGTTGACGGCTTGTCTTCCCCAGTACCCGTCACATCCCTTTTCTCATTGCATCCATGTTTATTTATCTCATGCAAAATGCCTGAAGCTGCAAGGTTCTGGTGATACAGAGGGGCTCTCGATCTAGCCAGGGGGACAGACAATTCCAGAGGAGCCTAACAAGGAGAGGATGCTGAAGACGTAAGTCCTAAATCAAATGGAGGGAGGGCAGTGAATTTGGTACAGAATGTTCGGAGAAATTCTATTCATTCCCTCCCCACTCCTGAGAAACACATAGTGATCCTGTGACATCAGCCCCAATGCCTCTTTTGAAAGCAGTTCTATAAAAGGCAATGCCAAGGAATGAGAATGGAAACCGAACAGTCTGGGTGTGGGATGACCCTTGGCAACACGGGTGAGATCACACGCTGCCTTGGTCCCGGCACTGGCAGCCAAGATCTGCTCCCTCCAAGCTGCAATCCAATGCTTCTTTCTTCCTCTGCAAATATCCTTCAAGGCTTGACAAATGTGAGTCACCACGACAAGAATAGTGCCATTCCTAAATAGCAGGTCTTTATATACTTTGTTTCCTTGCTCCTATTTGCTACTTTGTCACTGAGCTTTCCAGACAACTGTCCCCATGCAACAAACTCCCCTCTGACCCAGAGCCTTCAGACTTCCCCAAATTGGATGAAATGGAAAACACACAAGACCCCTGAATCAGGTTCAATGAGGCACGTCCCACCTACCCACCTGCTGTGCCCCTTTTCTCCCAAAGGTCTCAGAGTGTGGCCTCTTTCTAATAACCAGAAACTGTAGCTAAGCATCCCAATGAAGTAACCTTTACAATCTCCCAGAGCCAGAGAAATGCACAAATGAAAAGAAAAAAAAAAATGCTTCAATCATAAGCATTGTTCTATTCTAAAAATAGTGGTCTAACCAATACCCACCAACGACTTGGACTTCAGATTTAACTTCTCATTTTCTGGTTCCTTCTAATGAGTATGCTTAACTTGGTAGAAGGAACCAGAAAATGAGAAGTTGAGTAGGAACTCTACTGCTACTCCAGAGACAGGTCTTAATGGAGCACAGAGTGGGCGCAACCAAGGAAGACTTCCTGGAGGTGGGGCTATGAAGACAAGGAAGTCTTCCTTGATTGCATCCATTCTCTGCTCTCTTAAGACCTGTCTCTATCATAGCACTTGATAAGCTGTATTATAATTTTCTGTTTAGATGCCTGTCTCCTCCAACAGACTGTGAGTTTCCTGTATCATGGCAAAAGTGAGTCTTATTGCCTCTGTAAGCCAGCACCTAGTGCAATAACGTATACCCAGCAGGGTAAAACGTATACCCAAAAATGTGACATAAACCACAATGAGATACCACCTCACACCCATTAAAATGGCTACTGTCAAGAAAACAAAATAACAAGTGTTGGCGAGGATGTGGAGAAAGTGGCACCTTGTGCACAGCTGATGGGAATTCAAGATGCTGCAACACCTACAGAAAACAGTATGGTGGTTCTGCAAAAAGTTAAACATAGAATTACCACAGGATCCAGCAATTTTACTTCTGGGCATAAACCCCAAAGAAATGAAAGCAGGGACCAGGCGTGGTGGCTCACGCTTGTCATCCCAGAACTTTGAGAGGCCAAGGTGGGCAGATCACTTGAGGTCAGGAGTTCAAGACCAGCCTGCCCAACATAGTGAAACCCCATCTCCACTAAAAATACAAAAATTAGCCAGGTGTGGCGGCGGGCACCTGTAATCCCAGCTACTCGGGAGGCTGAGGCAGGAGAATGGTGTGAACCCAGGAGGCAGAGGCTGCAGCGAGCTGAAATCGTGCCACTGCACTCCAGCCTGGGCAACAGAGCGAGACTCTGTCTCAAAAAAAAAAAAAAAACAGAAACGAAAGCAGGGACTTGAACAGATATTTGCAGACTCATGTTCATAGCAGCACTATTTGCAATAGTCAGTAGGTAGAAGCAACCCAAGTACCCATCAACAGATGAATAAACAAAAGAGGATATATGAAGTTGGTGCAAAAGTAATTGCTGTTTTTTGCCATTGGCAAAAACAGCAATTATTTTTGCACCAGGCTAATATGTAAACATACAACGTATTATTATTCAGCCTTCAAAAGGAAGGAAATCCTAACACATGCTACAACTTGAATGAACTTTGAGAACGATATTCTAAGTGAAATAAACCAGTCACAAAAGGACAATTACTGTATGATTTCACTTAAATGAGCTATGTAGAGTAGTCAAATTCTACAGACAGAGAAAGAAGAATGGTGGGGGGCGTGACAGCGGGTAGGGGGAGTTATTGTTTAATGGGTACAGAGCTTCAGATCTGCAAGATGAAAACAGTTCTGTTGCCCAAAAATGTGTATATACTTAACGCTACTGATGTATGCACATATAAATTGTTAAGATGGTAAATTTCATGTTATGTATGTTTTACCAAAATTAGAATTTATTTTATTTTATTTTGAGACAAATCTCACTCTGTCACCCATGCTGGAGTGCAATGATGCGATCTTGGCTCACTGCTATTGCTGCCGCCTAGGTTCAAGTGATTCTCCTGCCTCAGCCTCTCAAGTAGCTGGGATTACAGCCACGCACCACCACACCGGCCTAATTTTAGTATTTTTAAGTAAAGATGGAGTTTAGCCATGTTGGCCAGGCTGGTCTCGAACCCCTGACCTCAAGTGATCTACCTGCCTCAGCCTCCCAAAGTGCTGGGATTACAGGCATGAGCCACCATGCCTGGCCTAATTAGAAATTTTTTAATTGTAAATCAGGACACTCCTTTGCTTAAAGCTTCCAGTGGCTTTCCACGGTACTTGGATTTTTTTTTTTTAAGTGGCAGAATGAATTGGATGATGTCAGAGGAAGAGTTTTCTGAGGCCAGTCTGTGGAGTTAATAACAATGATCTCTCTTGGAATCCAAAAGGTTCATTGAGATATGGAAACTTCTCTCGCTCTAGGTGACATCAGGTCGCCAACCTAGTAAGTCCTTTACTGCTGACCCCGTGCAGGACTGAGATGACAACTTCCTGGAGGGGCCCTGCCCCGTCCCCTCACCGTTGTCATAACACCCACCAAACACACAGACTGGGGAGGAGAAGGGGCTTACAGATGTCCTGCTTTCAACACAAAGACCAGAGACATCGCCATGAAATGAGAGCCCAGATTTTAAGAACAACTGCTAACAATTTCACTCCTCTGAATTTCCGGGACTGAATCTGCCATCCCAGGGGGTAGAAAAACTTATTCTTGCCATGGGTTAGTTGAAAACAAGAAAATTGTGGTGCTTTAGCCTGCAGCTGGATTTGATCTACAATTGAAGGAGAATTGCCCCAGGAATAAAGTAAAATAAAAATCTGCTAACTTAAGAAGTTTTCCATTAGCATTTACCACTACTTCTGCAAACGGGAGTGCTGGCGGGAAAAACTATCCCAAGAAACTAGCAAACTTAAAATGTGCTCAAAGTATTTTTGCTCCAAATAGGATTATATTTGATAGAAGAAAAATAATAAAGTCAAGGATTAAGGTATTTAATTTTATATATCCATAACTATATCTATAATTGTATCTATAGCTACATCTACCTCTACCCCAAACGTGTTCTATGCATCTCCTTACACAGAAACAATTGCTAGACTTCTAGGTAAAATATTGGACTTGTGTGGCTCACGCCTGTAATCCCAGCACTTTGGGAGGCCGAGGCAGGTGGATCACCCGAGGTCAGGAGTTCGAGACCAGCCATGGCCAACATGGTGAAACCCTATGTCTACTAAAAATACAAAAAATTAGTCAGGCATGGTGGCGGGCACCTGTAATCCCAGCTACTTGGGAGGCTGAGGCAGGAGAATCCCTTGAACCCGGGAGGCAGAGGTGAACCGAGATCGTGCCATTGCACTCCAGCCTGGGCAACAAGAGCAAAACTCCGTCTCAAAAAAAAAAAAAAAAAAAAAATACTGGACTTGTAGGTAAAACTGGCAATGGGTTCTCATTTAGCAGACCACTTTCCAACAAAAACACTGTAGTGGGAAGCGCAAAACTAACTTATCTAAACTGTAGGGATCCCCTTGACACAAATAAGCAAACACAGGCCACTTGCATCTTGGAAGCCTGGTAAACTGAGTGGTCCCCAGTTGACAGACCTTGACATAGCCCAAAAATGATGCCCTTGGAGTATTTCTTAACAAAAACATGCATGCAGCGCTGTCATCAAAACCCTCTCTGTTTTCAGTGGCTTATTCCTTGACAATGTATTTAAGATCATACGGTAATTTACCCAAAGGGGCAAAGAGGAAGAGATAACATCTGTACCCACTTTGTCACCCGCTCCATGCCTTCAGTTTCTATCTACGCACTGATGAATACTTAATCCACCTCTGCACACCATTTCAGTTCACTTAGCATTTGTCGAATACATACAGATTAAACTATGCTGGCACGTTGTAAATGTTCAAAAAGTATTTGTTGGGTAAAAGAACAAATGCATCCTTGCATTGAATGAATGAAGACTGCTCATTCTCTGATGAAGGAAAGCTTGCAAAAATCAACTATGTGGCTCCCCTAATTGCAGAAACTAGGTGTGGCTTTATTCAACCAACAAGGTGTGCTCAAGGGTATTGAGCAGAAATTAGAGTGAAAAGCTCTGTCTATATTCTTGAGGGACAAGCTCATTTAGTATTTTAATTGGCTCGAACACGCAAGTGTGCACCTTGAGACTCCTGGGGAGAAAGAAAAGCCGCTTTGTTTGCAGTCTCTAGATCACTTTAAGATGGTTGTTTTTAAAATACTTGCCTTACAGCTGCCCTGGAGGCGTTTAGCTATTATTTGGATCCTGCAGAGAAAAACGCACCAAGTTTTGCTGTCAGACTTCCAGAAACAGAAATTCAAAGGGCTAATCTCAAATGCTTGGGGGTCAAGCCTTGCAAGGAATGTGGCTCTTCATCAAATTTAATGGCTTCTTCTTTAGAGGGGAGCCCAGCCCACTCTGAGTCATGAAGGAAAAAAAGGCAGTAATTCTCTCAGACCAGAGAATGCGTAAATCACTTCCAAGCAACAGGTCGACCTGCTGAGTATTAGTAATCACTGTATAAACAAAAAAGAGAATCTGACATCTTTCTAGCACAAGTCAGAAAAACGTTGTATTTGACCATGAATTTTTCACCTTCAAGTGTCCCAATGTCTATTCAAATGGCCCTCATCCATTCACACAGACCCCACCAATTCAGACTTAGGGATCATTCATTCAAAAAAGGCTGGTTAATTTCACCTGGATATTATTTACAAAGGAAATGAAAATAAAGCAATTAAGTGGTATATATAAGATATAAATACCAGCCTGGACAACATGGCAAGATCCCATCTCTACAAAAAAAATATAAATTAGCTGGGTGTGGTGGTGTGCACCTATAGTCTCTGCAACTCAGGAGAGTGAGGTAGGAGAATCTCTTGAGCCCAGGAGGTCAAGGCTGCAGTGAGCCGTGATTTCACCACTGCGCTCCAGCCTGGGCAACACAGCGAGACCCTGTCTTAAAAAAAAAAAAAAAAAAAAAGGCCGGGTGCAGTGGCTCACACCTGTAATCGCAGCAATTTGGGAGGCTGAGGTGGGTGGATCATGAGGTCAGGAGATCAAGACCACCCTGGCCAATGTGATGAAACCCTGTCTCTACTAAAAATACAAAAATTAGCCGGGCGTGGCAGCACGTGCCTATAGTCCCAGCTACTTGGGAGGCTGAGGCAGGAGAATTGCTTGAACCCAGGAGGTGGAGGCTGCAGTGAGCCAAGATCGAGCCACCATACCACTCCAGCCTGGGTGACAGAACGAGACTCTGTCTCAAAAAAGTAAATATATATATATATATATATATATATATATATATATGACTCACCTAATCCAATAAAGCCATCATAGTATGTTAATTTCATGCATAAAAACTGCCATTCCTAATAACAAATGAATACCCCATGTTGAATGGGGCAAGTTCAACAGACTCTCAATTTAGTCCATTTTTAAAGAGCAGGATTATGCTATGCTGCTGAAAATAATGAATAAGACCCAGTAAAGCAGTCTTTCCAGCTTTCACCAATTCAGCCTAGCTCTGTTTCCCCATTACAGTGACGTTCTATGAGGTTACAGTGCCTGAGCTCAGAGGCAACAGACAAGGAGACCTAGGTCCCTGGAACAACAAGGAGAGTGTGTGCACATGGCCTGGCACATGCACGCTGATATCTTCCAGGCCCTGAAATTAGCACACAGTATTTGAAGGCCGCCATGTAGAGAACTCTCATTTTGAAATATGACACAGCTGGAGCCCCATGCCAGTGCACTTCAGCCTGGGCAGCATACTGAGACTCTGTTACCTAATTTTTAAAAATATTTTATTTTATTTTAGGTTCTGGGATACATGTGCAGGATGTGCAGGTTTGTTACATATGTAAACATGTGCCATGGTGGTTTGCTGCAACTATCAACCCATCACCTAGGTATTCAGCCCCGCACCCATTAGCTATTTTCCCTGATGCTCTCCCCACCTCTGCCCTCTCCCAACAGGCCCCGGTGTGTGTTGTTCCCCTCCCTGTGTCTGTGTATTCTCATCGTTAAGCCCCTACTTATAAGTGAGAACATGCGGTGTTTGGTTTTCTGTTCCTGCGTTAGTATGGTAAGGAACAGATGAAGCTTCCAGCTTCATCCATGTCCCTGCAAAGGACACGATCTCATTCCTTTCTATGGCTACATGGTATTCCATTCTTGCTACATGTATTATAAGACACATTGTTTGTGATGACACTTTGTACCTACTTACACTATTTTCTCAAAGTCTTTCAAAGTCACTGTCAATAGCAGGTTCTTCACCTTCCACCCCTGCATATAAAGCAGAAATCACCTATAAAGCGTTCATTCAAAAGACAGTGAAATTCTTTTTTGCCTATGTGTACTTTGTAATTTACCTATCCTTTACATTATTCATTTTTATTTCATTTTCGTTTTTTTTTTTGTGGTAAGAACCTTTCACACAAAATCTACCCTCTTAACAAATTTTTAAGTGTCCAATACTGCACACACTTGTGTATTTGGGCCAAATTAAAGTACTAAATGAATTTATGCCTCAACTATAAGTACAATGCTGCATAGTGGGTATCTAGAACTTATTCATCTTACTTAACTGAAATTATACATCAGTTGAAAGACAGAAAAAAGGACTACAAGACTAACAGAAAGCAACACAATGGCAAAAGTAAATCACTCCCTATCAATAATTACTTTTAAAAAATGTTTATAGGCAGGGTCTCACTCTGTCACCCAGGCTGGAGTGTAGTGGAGCAATCTTAGCTCACTGCAGCCTCGAACTCCTTGGCTGAAGGGATCCTTCTACCTCAGCCTCCCGAGTAGCTGGGACTACAGGCAGCACCATCACGTGTGGCTGATTTTCTTAATTTTTGTAGCGATAAGGTCTTGTTATGTTGCCCAGACTGCTCTTGAACTCCAGGGCTCAAGGGATCCTCCCACCTCTGCCTCCCAAAGTACTGGGATTATAGATGTGAACCACCATGCCTGACCTCAATAATTACTTTAAATATAAATACATTAAACACTGTTCATTTTACAAATAGCTTCCGTAAAAGTGGAATAAGCGGTTGATGATACATTACCGAAAATAACTGAGTCCAGCTTCCAAGGCCCTCAGAATAGCTGACATTTCCCCAGCCCCGGCCAGAGGTGGGAGAGAGGGTCTGGAAGTTCAAGGCCAGCCCCAAGTCCACTCTGGAATGTACCCTGCAGGACTCGGCTGTGCAAACAGAAAGTCCTAGCTGAGAGGAGACACAGTGATGAGAGGCATGTTTAGAATTCTGGAAATCCCTTTTCTCTGCTTCCTCTTTTAGAAATACGACGTGCAATTTTTAATTTTTCCTAGCAGCATGTTGATAACCGTGTGTGTTTGTGTGTGTGTGTGCACGCGCATGCATGTGTGTGTGTAGAAAACAAATGACTTGCTTTCCAAGCTAGGAAGAACAGCTGTTTCTCACTTACTAGGATCAGAAAATAACCCATCTCCATTTGTTATCCTGTCCAAGCTCATGAACATCCCCCAGTCAGTGATTCTGAAAAGATCAGCCATTTCAGCTGTGGTGGAGAGGGACACAGGAGGGAAGACAGACAGTCCTCTCTCTGTGTCTGCCAGCACACCAAGAGGTGGTGTCGTCTTGGTTTTGAAATCCAACAAGCCTCCTCTTAGAAAGAAGAGCTTCAAGCCCAGAGTCCAGATACATTTCCTCTCTTTCATGAAAGCACACATTCCTTCAACCTAAATTATTAAAAGGAGCCCCAACTCTCAAGGGTGTTATCAAAGCAATTTAAATCATCTCCCACAAAAGTTTTATTGAACATGGCAGTCATTGTTCCCCCTACGGTGTTAGACGTGAAGGAGAGGCAGGCTTTGAGAGGCTGGGATTATGAGGTTAAAACATTCCCTCCAGGGCAGGGTACAGTGGCTTACGACTCTAATCCCAGCACTTTGGGAGGCCAAGGTGGGTGGATCACCTGAGGTCATGATTTCGAGACCAGCCTGGCCAACCTGATTATCAACTTGGTGAAACCTCGTCTCTACTAAAAATACAAAAATTAGCCAGGCATGGTGGCGAGCACCTGTAATTCCAGCTACTCGGGAGGCTGAGGCAAGAGAATCACCTGAACCTGGGAGGCGGAGGTTGCAGTGAGTCAAGATCACACCAGTGCACACCAGCCTGGGCAACAGAGCAAGACTCCATCTCAATAAAAAAAACAAAATAGTAATAATAAAAAGAAACATTCCGTCCAGAAATCTACAAGCACACACACAGGAAGGACATAGGGTTCAGTCTGACCCATGGCATTAACCTCGCCCCCACAGTCATCTCTGCAGTAAATCCCATTGATTCCAGCACTATAGCAGCAATGTCTGTACATCCCATGAGGGCCAGGACTGTGTTCTCAGGACGTACACACAGCAGACACCTGTCCGATACCTCCAGGATGAAAACTGAAAACTGAGACTGTAAATCTGTGGAACACGTGGAGCCTGGGAAAAATCATGGTGTAACAAACCCCAATTCTGCATCAGCCTCAGTTTCCTTATCTGTAAAATGGAACAAATAATTGCCACCTCCTAGGTCCACTATCTAGGAATTCATGAGGTAGCATATGTTGAGTACCTGGCACATTGCAGGTGACTTCATAAACGGCAGTTCCCATCCTCTCGTCTGCAAGGATTTATGACAGAATCATTTAGTCCCGATGGATTAAAACATCATCCAGGAGAAAAGTTATTAACATGCAAGAGGGTTGGCCTTAAAACTGATTGCACCGGGGGTCAAGGCGGGCCACCAGCTGGCCCCACACATACCCTTCTCCAGCTGCCTCCCTGCAGGCTCAGATCTCACCTGTAGAATGAGGGGCGGGCCCAGGTGGTCTAAAGGCCCTACTGGTCTAAGGCCCTATAGTCTCCCTGTCTCTGCGGGTGAATGACTGAAATGTTCTGACCTCTCACATTTGGAACTCCAACAGTCAGTTGCAAGGGTGGTGACTCAACATCTGTCAGTCACTAGTGCAAAAACCCTCGTGTGCCCGTCAATGGAGATATGACACTCTACAGCCACACCACCAGTGCTACTTTCTGGCCCAGTGTCCCGGGCAGCTATGATTTTTTAAAATCATATTTTATATCTTAGGGTTGAACTGGGCTACCAACCTCTGAAATAGATCTCCTCACATCCAAAATGAATTTGGGTAAATATCCCAAAGAAGGCACTAGCCTGTGTACACATTCACACACACACACACACACACACACACACCACTGGAATAAAAGTCATGCACAAATCTGATGGCACTAAATGAAAAACTACAGTGACCCGAACACACCTTTACCCTTAGAAATAGAAAAGCCCAGCCACCTGGAAAGAAGACAAGACAATCTGGCCCCAGCTACCTGCAAGGTCAGCTCAGGTCTGGCTTCTTTCTGAACCAGAAAGAAAAAGGAGCAGATGCCACATGGACCAGCTCCAGGAGGTGTAGGACTCGTGTCCACGCCCCTGAGCTAGGACCAACTTCAGTCCTGCGTTTTAAAAATCATACTCATATTTTATTTCTGTTTATATATAAATTTATATATACTATTATCCTTATTTTCTGTTCTCCTGATTGTTTTTGCAAAAAGTACAGCCATTAGTTTATTGATATATAATTTACATAAAGAAAATACACAGGCCGGGTGCGGTGGCTCACGCCTGTAATCCCAGCACTTTGGGAGGCCAGGGTGGGTGGATCACCTGAGGTCAGGAGTTCGAGACCAGCCTGGCCAACATGATGAACCCCGTCTCTACTAAAAATACAAAAATTAGCCAGGTGTGGTGGCACATGCCTGCAATCCCAGCTACTCAGGAGGCCAAGGCAGGAAAATCGCTTAAGCTTGGGAGATGGAGGTTGCAGTGAGCCAAGATCGCGCCACTGCACCCCAGCCTGAGCGACAGAGTGAGACTCCATCTCAAAAAATAAAAGAAAATACACAGCTCTTGAGTTCAACGAGGTCTGACAACCATAAACATCTGTTGTGTAGCTACCATCCAAAAGAAGACCCATCCCCAACAAAAGTGCTTTCCTAACTCTTTCCAGGCAATTCTCCCCACCCCAGAGATGATGTTTTCCTGTTCTGGAACTTGACAAAAGTGGAATCATCCAGTAGGTACTTCTTCTGTCTGGCTTATTTTATTCAACAAGATACTTGTTCAAATTCATTCATTCTGCTGCATATACCTTTTTATTGCTGAATGGTACTCTATAGAATGAATATGTCAGTTTGTTTATTCATTCACCTCTTGGTTGAAATCTGAGTTGTTTCCACTTTGGAGCTATTATGAGAAACGCTGCTGTGAACATTCTAATCCAAGTGTCCTATTTTTTTTGAGACAAGGTCTTACTCTGTTGCCCATGCTGTCAGCTCACTGCAACCTCTGCCTCCTGGGCCCAAGGAATCCTCCACCTTCAGCCTTCTAAGTAGCTGGGACTACAGATATGCACCACCACACCCAGTTAAATTTTTTTTTTTTTGAGACAGAGTCTTGCTCCATAGCCCAGGCTGGAGTGCAGTGGCGCCATCTCGGCTCACTGCAACCTCTGCCTCCCAGGTTCAAGTGATTCTCCTACCTCAGCCTCCTGAGTAGCTGGGATTACAGGCACACACCATCACAACTGGCTAATTTTTGTATTTTTGGTAGAGACGGGGTTTTCATCATGTTGGTCAGGCTGGTCTCAAACTCCTGGACCTCAGGTGATCTACCCGCCTCAGCCTCCCAAAGTGCTGGGATTACAGGTGTGAGCCACTGTGCCCGGCCCCAGGCGTCTTTTGGTGTATGAGATCAGCTTTGAGACTGTGACTCCTAGGTGAGAGCATGAATGAGAATAGAGGCTGGAGCAGTACCATGTGCCAAGAGTGAGAGCTCCCATGTGGAAAAGAAGAACCTGGAGAGTTGTTTTCTTGCTTATTCCATCTGGCGAAAGTGATGGAAGAGCAGGGAATGAGGTGTACTTAAGAAAAGACTTAAGCAATAAGAAAAGCCTTCTCCTTATCCCACCAGAGCAATACTGGAAGAATGTCAGCATGCAGGAGGGAACTGGACTAGGAATTAGGCTCCTATCCTTCAACTTCTATAGCCTGAAGAGGATAAAGCTCCTGGCGTGGCCTGTTCATGCACCATGATGGAGGCCAAGATCAATGACACAGCAGCAAAAAAATTATATATATAAATTTAAGTGTATGTGTGGTGTGTGTGTGTATTTCTACCATTTTATAACACTATATACTACACATGCTATATTAAATATTATACTTACGTACTTACAGAATGTATTTTATTTACACACATACACACCCCCTAGGTTCTTAAGGCCAATTTTATATACATATGTGTGTGTGTGTGTGTGTGTATATATATATATATAGTTTTTTTTTTTTTTAGATGGAGTCTCGCTCTGTTGCCCAGGCTGGAGTGCAGTGGCATGATCTCGGCTCACTGCAACCTTCGCCTCCTGGGTTCAAGCGATTCTCCCTGCCTCAACCTCCCGAGTAGCTGGGATTACAGGCACCTGCCACCACGCCCAGCTAATTTTTGTATTTTTAGTAGAGATGGGGTTTCACCATGTTGGCCAAGCTGGTCTTGAACTACTGACCTCAAGTGTTCCACCTGCCTCAGCCTCCCAAAGTGCTGGGATTGCAGGCATGAGCCACTGCAAAGGCCAATAATATATTAATCAAGAATATATCTATGTATCTGTGTGGGGCAGGTGTAAGAAATCCTAAAATATCTCCTACATAATAAGGAATCAAAAGAAACTACTTCATTCTTGCCTCTGATACATATAGATAGATAGGATCAAGAACTGCTTTTTAAATTTGAAAGATAATTACTAATAGAGATGATAAAGACAAAACATTGCCCATAAATTCAAAGATGGAGAACAAGAGGAATAGCCCCAACTAGGAGGAAAAGGCTAAAATAAAAATAAAATGTCAGAGGACTACTTACTTAAAACAACTCATATAAAAATGTCTTTAATAAAAGATAAGAGCTCCCAGGACTAAAAAGCAAAATTGTATTATGTGACCAAGGAAACTACGTGAATCAGATGACAGGCTGGGAAAAAAACAAAACAAAACAAAACAAAACAAGAAAGCAAGGCATATTCCTGCTTGGCACAGTGGCTTGCACCTGTAATTCCAGCTACTTGAGAGGCTGAGGCAGGAAGATTGCTTGAGGCTAGGTGTTTGACACCAACCTGGGCAACATAATGAGACCCCATCTCTAATTTTTTTTAATTAGCCAGGCATGATGGTGTGCACCTGTAGTTCCAGCTACTCGGGAGGCTGAGGCAGGAGGATTGCTTAAGCCCAGGAATTCGAGGCTGCAGTGAGCTATGACCATTCTATGGAACTCTAGCAGAGAGGGAGCAAAGAAAAGAAAGAGGAGGTAGAGGGAAGGAAGGAAGGAAGGAAGGAAGGAAGGAAGGAAGGGAGGGAGGGAGGGAAGGAAGGAGAAAGGAAAGGATAAAGGAAGGAGGGAGAGGGGAAGGGAAAGGAAGGAAGTGAGAGAGAAAGGAAGAAAGGAAAAAAGAAAGAGAGAAAGGATGGAAGAAAGAGAGAGAGAGGGAGAAACAAAATACACAGAAAGGAAGGAAGGAGGGAAGGGGAAGAGAAGGGAGAAAGGCAGGCTTCAAACCCTGCCTCACTCTCCTGGATAACTGTTAGGTAAGCAGCAAGCTGAGGGTCCTTGAGGTGGGCAAGCAATGGAATAGACATCTACAGCTGCCTAGTGAAGTACAGGGAAAATGTTCTAGACATGACCAAAGGAAGAACCTAGAAGCAAAGGAGCTCATACAGGAAGCAAGTCTAGGATATCCACTAGACAAAAATATTGAGGAGAAAATCAGGATTGGGAAGGTTGATGAGAAATGAAGCCAGCAGCGTTCTCCTAGAACTTAGAAGAATTACCACATAGAAAGTGTATCCTTGGCTCATCATAAGGGACTCAGAGGGGACAGGAGGTTAAGAACACTGAGTTAAGGGTGTACAGGTGGAAATATTCATTTGACTCAAAGCATCACTAAAGAGAAAAAGCATTACATAGGAAAACAGAGACACTGTATATTGATAAAAGATAAGCTTCAACATTAATGCAGACTGTCGCAGCATTGGGGGAGAGGGGATTAAATGACATTACATCAAAATATATAATGCAAAATTCTTGGAAAAGGGGGGCAAATGAACGAAACAACTCTTTTCCAATGACCATGCCTCTTTACATCTTTAAACTGGTCAAATTTAAAACCAATAGATAATAACATAATGCATTTGAATATACAAAATAGAACTAATAGATGTCTGTATAAAGCATACAGGATTTATGAGACATGGCTAGGCGTGGTGTGTCACGCCCATAATCCCAGCAGTTTGGGAGGCCGAGGCGGGCTGACTGCCTGAGGTCAGTTCAAGGCCAGCCTGGCCAATATGGTGAAACTCCATTTCTACTAAAAATACAAAAATTAGCCAGGCATGGTGGTGCACACCTGTAGTCCCAGGTACTCGGGAGGCTGAGGCATGAGAATTGCTTGAACCTGGGAGGCAGAGGTTGCAGTGAGCCAAGACCGCACCACTGCACTCCAACCTGAGTGACAGAGCAAGACTCCGTCTCAAAAAAAAAAAAAAAAAAAGATTTATGAGACAAGCAAAACCATATGCATATTGTGGGCATTCCAGAAAGAACAGAGAGCAAAAAGGGCAGCCAGCTTATTTAAAGAAATAATAAGCAAAAGTTCTCAAACTAAGAAGAGAAATACACATCCAGTCTCAAAAATCATATAAAACATCAAATATATTGAATATAAAGTGGACAACTACACTGAGAAACATAATTACATTGTAAAAAGTCAAAGACAAAGAATTTTTTTTTTTTTTTTGAGACAGAGTCTTGCTCTGTCGCCCAGGCTGGAGTGCAGTGGCACGATCTCGGCTCACTGCAGGCTCCACCTCTCACGTTCACGCCATTTTCCTGCCTCAGCCTCCCAAGTAGCTGGGACTACAGGCACCCGCCATGACGCCCAGCTAATTTTTTTTGTATTTTTAGTAGAGACGGGGTTTCACTGTGTTAGCCAGGATGGTCTCCATCTCCTGACCTCGTGATCCACCCGTCTTGGCCTCCCAAAGTGCTGGGATTACAGGCGTTGAGCCACTGTGCCTAGCCAAAGACAAAAATTTTCAAAGCAGAAAGAGAAAAGCACCTCATCACATTCAAATAAAATATCATGAAACTAACAGCATGTTTCTTCACAGAAATCTTACAAGCCTGGGGACAGTGGGATAATGTATTCAAAGTACTGAAAGAAAGAAGCATTGCTAACCTAAAACACTATACCCTGCAAAGCTATCCTTTTAAAAAGTTGGAGAGATTAAGTCCTCCTCAGACAAACAAAAACTGTGTTTGTCACTACTACACCTGCTTTCAAGAAATGTTCATCTAATAAGGGACTAATATCCAGAATATGCAAAGAACTCAACAGCAAAAAAGAAATAATCTGATTTTAAAATAGGCAAAAGGTCTGAATAGATATTTTTCAAAAGATGACATGTAAACAGCCAACAGATATACAAAAACAACGCTCAATGTCACTAACTCTCAGGGAAACGGAAACTAAAACCAGTATGAGATATTACCTCACACCTGTTAGAATGGCTGTTATCAAAAAGACAAGGTAAAGGTTGGTAAGGATTTGGAGAAAAGGGAACCCTTGTACACTGCAGGGGGAACTGTAAATTAGCATAACATCATGGAAAACAGTATAGTGGTTCCCCAAAAAATTAAAAATAGAACTATCACATGATCCAGCAATCCCATTTTAGATATATATCCAAAGGAACTGAAATCAGTATGTTGAGAAATATCTACACTGAGTGGCTGCAGCATTATTCACAATGGCCAAGATACGAAAATAATCTCAACATCTTTTTGCAGATGTATTGATAAAGAAAATATGGTGTGTATAGACACACACACACACACACAATGGAATAGCATTCACCCTTTAACAAGAAGGAAATCTTGCCATTTGTGACCACATGGGTGGAGGTGGAGAACATCGTGCTAAATGAAGTGACTGAGACAGAAATAAAAGTACCGCATGATCTCATATATTGAAAAATATCAAATTCATAAAAGCAGAGGGTAGGATGCTAATTTCCAGAGGATGGGGGGAGGGAAGAATGGGGTGATTTGGGTCAAATGGTTCAAAGTTTCGGTTATACTGGACAAATAATTTCTGGAGATCTAATGTACAGCATGATGACAAAGTTAACAATACTGTATTATATACTTGTAATTTAATAAGAAGATAGATCTTAAATCTGCTCAACACACACACACACACACACACACTCTCTCTCTCTCTCTCTTCCTCTCCCAAATGGTACCTATGTGGAGATAATGAATATGTTAATTGGCTTTATTGTGGTCATTTCGCAATGTATGCATATATCAATACATCTTGAATTTATACAATTTTTATATGTCCATGATAGCTCAATAAAACTGTTAAAAATGCTCAGTTCACATTCGGACTACAGCACAATAAAATAAGAATATAATAAGATCTCCAACAAAACAAATCCAAACCACATGAAGATTTGAAAATAATCCTTTAATCAACTACTGCCTATATAGACCTGACACACTTAATAGACTTTTGCAGCCCAGCACTTAGAACACCCAACCCAGGTGTGCCTGATGTCTGTCCAGCAAAACCTATGTATTCTTGTTTTTCTGCCACTTGGCTACCTGTGGTGCACCCCATTACTCTAAGCCAGTTCCTGTTTCTCAGCCTGGTGCCCTTTCTAGGAATGCTTTCTAGACTTGTTTATTCAGCTATTGACTACTCCTGGAATCCCACTGCAGAAGGGGAATTGGGAAAATTATTAGTTCAAAAAGAAAATCAAACCTACAGTTATAAACTAGCTTGAAAATATCTAAAATGTAAATAATCCATAACAGAGTTATGTGTTCCCAGAAAGAAATTAACAGCCCTAATTATTTTTATTATTAAATCACGAAAAATAAATGAACCAAGCACTCTGTTGAAAAAGTTTGAGAAACAAAGAAAGAACTGGGAAGGGGAAAATAACAGTAAAGCAGAAATTAATGCACCAGAAAACAGAAAAGAATTTTAGGTTCATAAATAAATGCAAGAAATTTAAAACAATTGAAAAGATAAATTTAGAGAAAATCAAGTTCATAACAGATAAAATTATTAGATGCATATTCAATTATTATATGATTACATGCTTCAAAATCAAGAGATAATCAAAATAACTCAGAATATAGATCCAGTGATATGATTGGATATAAGGTATGCATAACATTAGAATTAAAAATCAACCCCTCTCCTAAAGCAAAAACCAATTGAACAAATAATGGGATAAAATGCCAGTGAAAACGTTAACAAATAAAACTGTCCAGGAATAACCCTGGCAATAAATACTTAGAAAGATGTAAAATACTGAAACTAATAAATAAATATAGTCTCTTTCTAGATGAAATGACTGAATATTGTTAGACAGTCAGTTTTCATAGACCAAGATTTCGCTATCATGGAATTGGATTCTAATCACAATCCCAGTAAAATGTAGGGTTGACCCAACAAAATCATGCCTAAGAATTCTGGAAGAATAGGAATGTAAGAAGAATTAAATTTTTTTTTAAGTTAAAATCATGACAGGGATTGCCTCAAGATATTCAGAAGTTTAATAAAGACATATTAAAGTTAAATGTTTCTAATAAAATGATGAAAAACAGATCCACAGAACAAAACCGAGTCCACTAGCCAACCAAAGAGAAATTAATATATGATGTGGAAGGTGTTACAAATTAACGACTCTGCTATTTCGTAAAAGGTGTTGGGGAAATTGGCTATTTGGAAGTTCAGTCTGGATGGATACATTAATTTATTAAGGTTAATATATTAATAATCATGGGTATATTTCTGTTGGTGACCATTTATTGGGCACTTAAGCTGGGTACCAAGCACTATGCCAAAGTATTTCCATGCATTATCTCATTTAATCCTGACATAAGTCCTATGAAGAAGGTACTACTACTTCTAGATCCACTATTCCAACTCACTTCTCAATGTGGAAACCAAGGCTCAGAGAAGGTGAGTGATGTCGCCAGGGTCACAGAGCGAGGCGGAGAGCCAAGATGAGGTCTGTGTCCAATATTATGTCTCTCTAACCACACTGTTTCCAATTACCGCCTTTTATAAACAAACACGGCTCTCTGGAGTCTGAGCATAAGAGTCTGTAGAACAGTAACCCATGCAGGGAATCATACAGAATGGAATAATACATGCAAATGGAACTTCAGGGAGGATTTTCAGACACAGAAGCTAAGGATCCACATCAGGATGGGACCAGCCAACACTGATGCTTTTGTCGAAATTGTCAAGGGAGCTTCTAATAGACCAGCTACCCAGGACCTTGGCTCCCTGCCTGTTTTACAGACAGCCTCTTTCTGCAGCCTAGCTCTCCTTAATGCTGTGCTAGGCCTGGGCTCAACAGGGACTAAGAAAGCAGGAGAGCCTCCCCGGGCCATTTATTTTCCCTCCCCAAGGTTCCTACAGCCTCTGTTCAGGGCCTCCCAAAGGACCTTCCGCATGCATTTTTATAGCATCAGCCACCTGCAAGAAGGCATCGCAATCCAGGGCAGGTCCCTAGATGAGTATATTCCTGAGCATTCCGCCTGGACAAAGACCTTTCCAAAGACTCTTGTCATAAAGCGAAAGATGTCTACCCATTACAAAAGGACACACACATTCACACACATGTATAAAACACTCTTGGCACCATGATTTAGCAAATCTTCAAAACCAATATATTTGACTGCTAATAGGTACACGGTTTGTTTTTGGGGTGATGATAATGTTCTGGAATTAGATGGCAGTGATGGTTGCATGCTATCATGGATATACTAAAATCCACAGAATTGTACACTTCAAAATGGTTAAAATGATGAACTTGATGGATTTTTGTTTGTTTTCGGGTTTTTTTTTGAGACAGAGTCTTGCTTCGTTGCCCAGGCTGGAGTGCAGTGGCGCTATCTCGGCTCACTGCAACCTCCGCCTCGCGGGTTCAAGCAATTCTCCTGCTTCAGCCTCCCGAATAGCTGGGACTACAGGTGCGTGCCACCACATCTGGCTTTTTTTTTTTTTTTTTTTTTTTTTGAGATGGGGTTTTGCTCTTGTTGCCCAGGCTGGAATGCAATGGCACGATCTCGGCTCACCACAACCTCCACCTCCCAGGTTCAAGTGATTCTCCTGCCTCAGCCTCCCAAGTAGCTGGGATTACAGGCATGCGCTACCACGTCCGGCTAATTTTGTTTTTTTAGTAGAGACGGGGTTTCTCCATCTTGGTCAGGCCGGTCTTGAACTCCCAACCTCAGGTTAACCGTCTGCCTTGGCCTCCCAAAGTGCTGGGATTACAGGTGTCACCCATTGCACCCGGTCCATCTGGCTAATTTTTATATTTTTAGTAGAGATGGGGTTTCACCATGTTGGCCAGGCTGGTCTCAAACTCCTGACCTCAAGTGATCCGCCCTCCTTGGCTTCTCAAAGTGCTGGGATTACAGGCGTGAGGTGACAGCACTGGCATGAATCTGATGTTATGTGAACTTTATCACGAGGAAAACATAAAATCTTGAAAAAGGAAAAAAGAAAACTCAAAAATTTAAAAACCAAACTACATATAAATATATCTCCGTATTTACGTGTATGATCCAATAACTGTACATAAAAGCAAAAACTCCAGAATATTTTAATTCAATTATTTCCTTATTAATTGTGCCCAATAATGATTGGGATAACAAGGCACAAAAAAGGATTGCAAAAAAAAGACATGTGGTCAGATGATGCCTGCACAGAGAGGAATAACCTTAAACACACGCTCCAGTTTTGACCTTAAGCTATTTGTAAATAAGTTTTGGGGGAGTCAAAAGTCACACACAAAATTTTGACTGTGAGAGTTGATACCTGCAACCCCTGTACTGTTGAAGGGTCAAATGCAAAAAGATATCAGGAGTCCAATTTGACCCTGGACCTGTCATCACCAGACCTCAATTTCCCCGTACATAAAATGGGCACATTAAATTACAAAGTTGATGGTCTTTTTTAACTACATGAGCCAAATCATGTTTCAGCGATCTTTTAAATACATCACCTAAAGAAAATCCTGAGGGAATGGCTACCTTCATCAGAAGAAATGGATCCAGCAAAAACATATTTCTCAGCATCAACCAAGTCTCCTCTCCTGCACTCTCTAGCTGGGCTTCCTCCAGCAATGTGTGCTGCCCTGACCCAGTTCTGGGACCCTCTGGATTTCCAGATGAACACACATATCAAAGCAGAAAATGAGGAAGCAAAATCACAGCCCAGGAACCCATCTAAACGCAAGGTCACTGCACTGACATTGGGCCCCTGAGCATGCAGCAAGACCACCCTGGAGAGACTCAGGATGTTCAAACACCTCTGAGAGTTTGCAACCTGCTTCCTAAATCAGAGGAGCACGTACATACTCAATTTCCACAAGGATCCAGCCCGCTCAGGGCTTATAGTCAGGAAAGGACAGACTCATGGGATGTCAAAATGATGCCAAAGACAGGTAACCCTTGAAAACCGTGGGTTTGAACTGCACGGGTCCACTTCTACATGGATTTCCTTCTGCCTCTGCCACCACTGAGCAAGACCAACTCTCCCTTTTCCTGCTCAGCCTACTCAACATGAATATGATCAAGATGAAGACCTTTATGACGATCCACTTCTATCTAATGAACAGCACATGGATTTTCTCTTCCTTTGGATTTTTTTTTTTTTTTTTTTTTTTTGAGATGCAGTCCCATTCTGTCGCCCAGGCTAGAGTGCAGTGGTGCAATCTCGGCTCACTGCAACCTCCACCCCACAGGTTCAAGTGATTCTCCTGCCTCAGCCTCCCGAGTAGCTGGGACTACAGGTGTGCACCACCATGCCCAGCTAATTTTTTTTTTTTTTTTTTGAGACAGAGTCTCGCTTTGTCACCAGTCTGGAGTGAAGTGGCGTAATCTAGGCTCACTGCAACCTCCGCCTCCCTGGTTCAAGCAATTCTCCTGCCTCAGCCTCCCAAGTAGCTGGGACTACAGGTGTGCACCACCACACCCAGCTAATTTTTGTATTTTTAGTGGGACGGGGTTTCACCATGTTGGCCAGGCTGGTCTCAAACTCCTGATCTCAGGTGATCTGCCTGCCTCAGCCTCCCAAAGTGCCGGGATTACAGGCGTGAGCCACCATGCCTAGCCATTCCTTAGGATTTTCTTAATAACACTTCATTTTCTGTAGCCTTCTTGATTGTTAAGAACACAGCATGTAATACATATAACATACGAAATATGTGTTAATTGATGGTTTATGTTATTGGTAAAGCTTTCAGTTGACAGTAGGCTATTAGTAGTTACCTTTTGGAGGAGTCAGAAGTTGCATGCAGATTTCTTACTACGGGGTCAGTGCCTCTAACCCCTGCATTGTTAAAGGGTTAACTGTAAATGGATAACAGAAGCAAGAGAAATAAGGAGAGTGAAGGCACCTGTTACTCCTATTTGGCTATGAGATGAGAGGGAGGTGGGAACCCTCCTCTTATCTGGTAGATAAAAGTGTTTCTTAAACACTTTAAGGACCTTAAAAGCAGCCGGGTGTGGTGTCTCGCACCTGTAATCCCAGCACTTTGGGAGGTAAAGGCAGGAGAACTGTTCGAGCCCAGGAGTTTGTGACAAGCCCAGGCAACAGGGCAAAACCTCATCTCTACAAAAATACAAAAATTAGCCAGGCATGGTGGCACAATGCCTGTAGTCTCAGCTACTCAAGAGGCTGGGGTGAAAGGATCGCTTGATCTCAGGAGGTCGAGGATGCAGTGAAGCCTGACTGCACCACTGCACTCCAGCCTGAGCCTTGTCTCAAAAAACAAAACAAAAAGGAACTTAAAAGCAGCTGGACGCAGTAATTCACGCCTGTAATCCCAGCACTTCCACTTGACTTGGGCCCAGGAGTTCGAGACTAGCCCGGGCAACATGGTGAGTTCCGTGTCTCTATAAAATATACAAAAACATTAGCCATTTGTAGTGGCAGGCGCCTGTAGTCCCAGCTACTCAGTAGGCTGAGATGGGAGGATCGCTTGAGCCCAGGAGGTCAGGGTTTTAGCAACCCATGATCGCACCACTGCACTCCAGCCTGGGCCAAAGAGTGAGACCCTGTCTCAAAAAAACAAACAAACAAAAACATAACAAAAAAAGAAAAAAAAAAACAAAAAACAAGGCACCTCTAGGAGATAATCCCTCATTTAGAAATGGGGAAACTAAGGCCCAGGAAGGCCTAACACAAGACTCATAGCCAGTTCACACTGGAGCTAGCATCGATCGTGGGTCTCCAGATTAGTGCCCAATGCTCCCTTCATCACACCTACAGCCTGCTGCAGCAAAGGCTCCTCCTGAGAGGCAGATGGAAAAAGCCCTGGCAAGCCCAGAGCATGTTTCCTTATTTGCAAACGGGAATAATACTGGCCCTGTCTAGCTCACAGGGCTGGAGTGGAGAGGAAAGAAAATAAAGCATTGCGAACTCTTGCAAACGGCAAACCACTACACAGATGTAAGGGGAATGTAATTATCATTTGGGCCAAGTATTCTTAATGCCTATTTCAATGAAACTTAAAAAAATGTAAAAGGTCTAACAGAGAAGAGAAAACACCCAGGGTTCCTTCACTCCAGGGGTATTTAGTAAATATTCACTTCCAGAAGTAATCAACGTGGGCAGAGCAAGATTTACTGTGAAGCTATTGAGGCTTAAGTTCAGGGTCTTTCAATTACATGGGCCCCTTCTAAGGCCTTGAAAGGGCCCTAGTAATGTGTGCACACGGTCATATGTTTCTGTAAAATTTGCAAAAGCAAGATATTTGATTGCAGTCAGTTGAATGCCCAGTTTTCCTTCTGTTATAGTTCTCCCCAAGTAGGGATTGGGAGAGCACACAGTTATTCAGGATCTGGCTTTGTGGAATTTAGGTTGAGAACACATTTAGTCTGGCTTTATGGGATGTGTTTATGATGGTTTCCAGTCTTCCATATATTGCTGAGCTGCCCGGAACTAGAAATAGCTTCACAAATACTTCATAATGTCTTCAATTCAAAGAATATTTGTCTTAATCTGTTCAGCCTGCCATAACAAAAATACCATAGACTGGGTGGCTTAAACCACAAACATTTATTTCTTGCAATTCTGGAGGCTGGGGAGTTGAAGATCAAGGCACCGGCACATTTTGTGTTTGGTGAGGGCTCACTTCCTGGTTCATAGATACTGTCTTTTTGCTATGTCCTCACGTGACAGAAATGGATGAGAGATCTTTTGGGGGTCTCTTTTATAAAAGCACCAGTCCCATTCCTGAGAGCTTTACCCTATGACCTAATCACGTCCCAAAGGCCCAACCCCCTAATACCATCACACTGTGGAGGTTACAATTTCAATATATGAATTTTGGGAACACACCAACATCCAGTCCATAACAATATTTAATACAAGTGACCACAAGAAAATGTGAAACGCTTGATAATCTTGCAGCTCACATAGCAAGTGGAGAGAGGTTGGTCCGGATTTTACAACAATCCTAAAAATTTACATGACGATACGCAAATTGAGTTGTGAAGCTAAAGTGAATTTTCTCAATTATCAACTCTAAGAAAAAAGCAAGGATCAGCCAACCATAGTGGAAGAAGGAATGAATTACCTTTTTATTCTCTTTATTAATATAAAAGGCTATTCCGAATTGCTGTCATAATAAAAAGGTAGTCAAGTAATATGTAGTCAAAGAAGGTAGGAAAATAAGGATCAGAAAGGTGTATTCGGTAGTTAATAAAAACCTTACATTATTTTTGTGGATTTTGTAATTTTTGCGGCATTTGTCGGCTTTCTTTAACTTAGCAATTTGTTATGATTTCTTTTCTCATCCAAAATAGATATTTACTTTTGCACCTAATTGTGTATTATGAATTTTGCATTATTTTTCTTAAAGAAGGAGCCAAAACTGTGTAAGCTTCAGGCCCCACAACACCTTGGATGCCACCCCACCAGTTGAGTCCTGTACGTTTTTTATACCCATCAGTTAACTCACTCATGGGAAAAAAAAAAAAAAAAAAAAGCTCAGAACTTCCTTTCACAAAAACAAATGCAATGATTTTAAAGCATCTCCACCAAGGACTGAAAGAAAATGAATTTAAACAACAGCAGGTACATAGAAGAGAATCTTCCAGCTATGAAAGCTCAGAGAACTCTGTCTCTAGAACTTCTTAAGGAAATACTTTGGTGTATTGGTCTGTTTTCGTGCTGCTACTAAAGACATAGCCAAGACCGGGTAATTTATAAAGGAATGTGGTTTAAGAGACTCACAGTTCTGTAGGGCTGGGAGGCCTCAGGAAACTTACAATCATGGCGGAGGGAGAAGCAAACACATCCTTCTTCACACGGTGGCAGTAAGGAGAAGTGCCAAGCAGAAGGGGGAAAAGCCCCTTATAAAACCATCGGATCTCAGCCTGGTGTGGTGGCTCACGCCTGTCATCCCAGCATTTTGGGCGGCTGAGGCAGGTGGATCACTTGAGGTCAGGAGTTCAAGACCAGCCTGGCCAATATGGTGAAACCTGTTTTTACTAAAAATACAAAACTTAGCCAGGTGTGCTAGCACACACCTCTAGTCCCAGCTACTTGGGAGGCTGAGGCAGGAGAATCGTTTGAACCCAAGAGGCAGAGGTTGCAGTGAGCCAAGATCATGCCACTGTGCCCAGAGTTGGTTCCTTCTGGTGGGTTCGTGGTCTTGCTGACTTCAAGAATGAAGCCACGGAATTTCAGGGTTAGTGTTACATCTCTTAAAGGTGGTACAGACCCAAAGAGTAAACAACAGAAAGATTTACTGTAAAGAGTGAAAAAACAAAGCCTCCACAGCACGGAAAGGAACCAGAGCCGGTTGCAGCTGGGGGCTTGTGGGCAGCCAGCTTTTATTCTCTTATTTGTCCCCGCCCATGTCCTGCTGATTGGTCCATTTTACAGACTGCTGATTGGTCTATTTTACAGAGTGCTGAATGGTGCATTTTACAAACCTCTTGCAGCTACAGAGCACTGATTGGTGCATTTTACAATCCCTTTGTAAGACAGAAAAGTTCTCCAAGTCCCCGCTCAACCCAGGAGGTCCAGCTGGCTTCACCTTTCACCACTACACTCCAGCCTGGGTGACAGAGCTATACTCTGTCTCAAAACAAACAAAAACATCAGATCTCATGAGAACTCACTCACAAGAACAGCAGCATGGGGTAACTGCCCCCATGATTCAATTACCTCCCACCAGGTCCCTCCCACAACAGGTGGGGAATAGAGAAACTACAATTTAAGATAAGATTTGGATGGGGACACAGCCAAACTGTATCATCTGGAATAGATTTTCTTTAAATCTTACCTGAGTGTCCACTGATGCTGACTCTCAGAGAGAGAAGACAGCCTGGCTTTCTAAGCTTGGAGAGTCTACTATTTTTTTAACTATTATTTTTATTTATTTCTATGTAGGTATGAGAATAATTTGCAGGTGGCTATAATACAATAAAATCAATATAATTAACATAATTAAACCAAGACAAAAATTTGAACCACAAATTATAAAAGCAAGGAGAGCTGGACACAGTGGTTCACACCTGTAATCCAAGCACTGAAGCAAAAGGATCCCTTGAGCCTAGGAGTTTGAGAAGAACATGGGAAAGGTGTACAGCAAGACTCCATCTACACACAAAAATTTTTTTTTAATTAGCCAGGCATGGTGGCCCACACCTGCAGTCCCAGCTACTTGGGGTGCTGAGGCAGGAAGATCACTTGACCCTAGGTTTGAGGTTACCACAAGCTATGATCACACCATGGCACTCCTGCATGGGTAACAGAGCAAGACCCTGTCTCTAAAATTAAAAAACGAGTGGCAGTGGGGCATGTGTTCTGGTCCTACCTTGGCTCTGAGCAGATCCCCCAGCTAAGCCACCACCCTCTATATGTCCTGCTCACTCTCAGAACCCCTCCTGCCTTCGGTCCTTTCTTGAGCCTTCACCCCCACATTGCCTAGCACTCCTTCCCTCCTAGCGAATTCTACATCTCTTTCCTCCTGGCAAACCATTTTCAGGTAGCCTCTGAGACCTTCCCACAGCAGGTAACTTCTCTGAGGCTTTGGCCTTTTCTCAGTAACCTTCCCCTACCGTATCTGCTTCACCTGAAACCTGACCCTCCCCATAGAAGCAGACATCTCCCGACCCAGGGCCCTCCCTTGAGATGGACCCCAGTCCTGAGTCCATATAGGACATTCCTCAGCCCTCAACCCATCTGCACAACATTCCTCCCTCCTCTGCCCTTGTGCAGGATTTTCCTTTTGGAACATACACACACTGGTTGTCTAAACAGGCAGAAGCCCTTCCATTCACTCATTCGACAAATACGGAATGGGCATCTGCTATGTGCCTGACACAGTGCTAAATGCCGGGCCAGCCTTGGGGGGGGCAAAGAATAACACGGCCCTCTCCTCTTCCCTTCTCTCTCTGCATTGCTACTCTTCCTTCACTGCTGTTTCTTCATTCTGCTGTGTAAATTCGATTACTTCTTCTCCCACCAGGCTAAAAGGTTCCCATCTGGTTGCATCTCAAACTCCAAATGTTTGCTAAACTGCACTGGAAATAAGGTGGGCTGCAGAGTGGCTCTCGCGGTCGGGAGGCACAAACCTGCCAGTCGTCATTAGGATGAACATGCTTTTGTCTGAGCTTTTTCGTTCACAAAAGAAAGCATCACACTGAATGGGTTTTGGGATTTCATGCAGCGTCCTTAAGCGTGTGGATGCTTGTAGGATTTGTCCCCATGAAAGCAAGGTTCAGGGATGGCACAGGAGCCCAAGGGGGTGGCGTTCTCATTGATCAGCAAGGAAAGGCTTGGAGAACATTGAGGAAGAAAGAGTTAACACATACAAGCAACCTGTGACCTGGGCCCTAGTAGGGATGCGAGGGAATCGGATTCTTTCCAGAAGAGAATTGTCTCCAGCAGGTGAGCTCATCTTCATCCCATGACACTAACCTGAAATCTATGGGTCACTTTTTCTATTTCCAAATGAATTTTCAAAACATCAAGTAGAAAACCATAAATTGTTCCCACACTGGGAGGTGGTTAGGTCAAAATGGATTTTTCTGATATCTGGAAATATATATCATTTTCTCCCAAATTCAAAACCAACATGATTTTCCAGCGTTAAGGAAACAGGGGCACGTTGCTACTGCAGTAGACTTCAGAGAGGGCTCAATTCAGTGATATGATCACAACGGAAAAAGTGAGAGGTGTCAGAGGTAACAAATAATAAGAGATGATGCCTTTCTACACGATGCTCATTAGAGCTGGATGGAGAAGCTGCCCATGGATCCTGCTGCACTCTCTGGGACATCATAGCACATGAGAAAAATCCAATGAAAGATGCAGCAGGCGTTTTGAAATTCCTTTCTCTGGCTCATGCATCTGGATGTTTGCAGATTCCAGGAAATGGGCTATTTTCCTGTCTGCACATGAGCTGAAATTAAAGTAAGCCAAATCCTTCTAGCTAAATGACATTCTTTAAAAAAAATTATAGAAACAGAGTCTCACTATGTTAGCCAGGTTGGTCTCCAACTCCTGGCGTCAAGTGATCCTACCACCTCACCTGGGCTGACGGAGAAACTTTCCATTAGGATCACAGTCTTAGACTAGACAGTGCCCAGAGTTGGTGTCTGGAGTTGTCCCTGGTACTTAACATTGTGGAGTAACACTGTGTTTATTTCAACTGGGCCCCCTTTTGGTTTCTTCTACCTCTGACAGCTGCTCAAACCTGGCAACCTTGGGCATTCCCAATAGCTGGTCCCACGGTTCCTGCTTTCCTTGCCTTTATGCATTTCTGTGCTGAAACTATCTAGTCTCCTGGAGAGACCACTACAATCTCTGGGCATCTGTGGTTCTCATCTGTCCAGCATCCCATCCTCCTCCTCGTGGAAACTAATCCCCTCTTCTCTGTGTGAACCCCAACCCATGGGGATCAGGGTGACCCTACTACTTCCTCCAAGTGGGCATGTGATGCAGACCAGCCCAGTCACCAACTGTAGGCCCCCATCCCCTAGGATGGGTTCAGACAGGCATGTGCCTCAAACCAAACCAGAGACTTTCCTAGGACATCTCTAATGGAACTTTCAAGGAAAACCCTCTTTCTCCAGGGGTGAAAATCTACTGCTGTCTTATCTATCATACTGGAGAAAGCCTGTCTACAGGACAGACTGGAGGGCAGAGTCCCACTGCTTAAACTCCTGAATGTGGCCTTATCTAAAGCCAGAGGCAACTCTGAACTTCTCAGTTACAAGCGCTAATAAATTTCTGCTTCTTCCCTTCTGTGCTTCAGCTAGGTTACATAGGTTTTCTGTCACTTGCAACCAAGAGGGTCTTGATAAGTCAGTGTCCTAATCTTGATCTTTTTCATGCCTACCCTCATCCCCTGCCTTCCTCTCTTGGTGAAGGTGGAAAGTAGAGGTAGGATGGCATAGTGACATAATCCCCTGTGCCACCAATGAGCCACGTGACCACAGAGGAAGCTCCTTAGCACCTCTTGAAGCCTCAGTTTCCAACGCAGTCAAATGGGGATAATCACACTTACTGGACAGGGAAACCATGAAGATTAAAGGACAGAACATACACCAAAGGCCTCACACTGAGCCCAGAATGAACAAAGTCACTTGTGCCCATCTCATTCTCCTGGACTCTGGTCCCCTGTCTCTTCCACAACCTCAGAGACCTCCCTCCCTCCCTCCAGTACTCCCTCTCTCTGATCCAAAGGCAAAAAGCTCACAATGGGGCAGAAAATGCTACTCTATACATTTGCACAAAGCATGCATATAACCCAGTAACCCAGACGAATTAAAAGATGCCCCAAGATATACTGGGAAAACAAAAAGAGAAAACATGAACACCAGGTTACTATCCAGAGGATAGAGAAACAAAAATCATTTAGTGGGCTGGAAGATTATTTGATTTTGATAAAAGGTAAAACCCCCAATGAAGACACAACCGTCAAGAAAGTTTACATGCCAAATAACATAAAGAACATCAACAAAGCCAAACATCACCCCCCTGGTGGAATTTTCTCCCAGCTCACAGATCTAGTTTGCCTCCCATTTCCCTTCATTCCTCCAGCCTGGGCATGCCTCTGTCAAAGACCTTCCATGCTCAAGTCTGTATAAGGCAGTGAAGAGAACAAGACTCTGAAGTCAGACAGAACAGAGTTTGCAGTGGTTGCATGGTGTCCCTTCAAAGCGCATGTCCACGTAGGACCTCAGAATGTGATCTTATTTGGAAATGTATTCCTTGTTGATGTGATTAAGTTAAGATGAGGTCTACTAGATTAGGATGACTCCAATGGCTGGTGTCTTTATAAGAAGAGGGGAATGCCCAGACGCACACAGAGGGAAGAAGGTTGACACGGTCTGGCTGTGTCCCCACCAAAATCTCACCTTGAAATTTAATTCCCATAATCTCCACATGTCGTGGGAGGAACCCAGTGGGAGGTAACTGAATCACAGGGGCAGTTACCCTCATGCTGTTCTGATAATAGTGAGTTCTCACAAGATCTGATGCTTTTATAAGAGGTTTTCCCCCTTTTGCTCAGCACTTCTTCCTGCTGCCATAAGAAGAAATACTAGATTAGGATGAATCCAATGGCTGGTGTCCTTATAAGGAGAGGGGAATACACAGAGATACACAGAGGGTTGGGAGGCCAAGCTGGGCAGATCATGAGGTCAGGAGATCAAGACCATCCTGGCCAACATGGTGAAACCCATCTCTACTAAAAATACAAAAATTAGCTGGGCGTGGTGGTGCGTTCCTGTAATCACAGCTACTTGGGGGGCTGAGGCAGGAGAATCACTTGAACTCGGGAGGCGGAGGTTGCAGTGAGCCAAGATCGCGCCAATACACTCCAGCCTGGTGACATAGCGAGACTCCATCTCAATTAAAAAAAAAAAAAAAGAAGAAGAAGAAGAAAAAGAGATACACAGAGGGAAGAAGGTTGATACAGTTTGGCTGTGTCCCCACCCAAATCTCAACTTGAATTGTAGTTCCCGTAATTCCTATGTGTCGTGCGAGGGGCTGGGTGTAAGGTAATTGAATCATGAGGGTGGCTACCCTCATGCTGTTCTCATGATAGTGAGTGAGTTCTCATGAGATCTAACGTTTTATAAGGGGCTTTTCCCCCTTCTGCTCAGCACTTCTCCTTCTTGCCACCATGTGAAGAAGGATGTGTTTGCTTCCCCTTCCTCCATGATTGTAAGTTTTCTGAGGCCTCCCCAGCCCTGCAGAACTGTGTGAGTCAAACCTCTTTCCTTTATAAATTGCCCAGTCTCTGGCAATTCTTTGTAGCAGCCTGAAAACAGACTATGACAAAGGTCATGTGAAGACAGAGGCAGAGATTGGAGTGATGCAGCTACAAGCCAAATGTACCTGCCAAGGAATGTCTAGCTTGTAGCTGTATCACTCCAACCACCAGAACCTGGAAGCTACAAGTGGCAAGGAAGGATTCTTCAGAAGGAGCGTGGTCTGCCAACATCTTTGTTTCAGACTTCTAGGCTCTAGAAAGCTGAGATGAGTTGAAGCCATCCAGTACAGCAGTCCTGGGAAATTAATACAAGGTTGCAGGTAACCTGGAGCAAGTCAATAAACCTCTGAGCCTCAATTTGCTCATCTGTAAAGAAGGCTACTAATAAAAGGACCTATTCATTCATAGACTAGTTATGTGGATTAAACAGAAACATAGTAACTGACACACAGTGAGCTGCTTTTCTTAGTATCATTATTACTGTTTGCTGCATCCCTCATCCCACCCTCTCCTGGGCACACATCAAAAGCTAAGATGAGCTGCCTAGCTTGACTTCCTCTTAAGTATCATAAATAAAAAAGTTAGCAGGAGAAAGAAGCTCAATTATCTTAGGCTCCAAACAGAAGCTATGCTCACAGATTAAACTTTCCAAACTGAAAAGAAATAATGGATTTGAAGTTTTCTTCCCCTTGGTGTAAGTGAAATGTTTTTCTTCAGGGGTGACCACCCATGGCACAAAAGCGGCATGTCAATAAATGAAAAAGGAGGGCACAGATGGGCACTGGGGTGAAAAAGACTGCAATCATCATTATTCCTCCAAATGAAACACTCTCTCCCCTCCTCTGGACAGCTGTCTACTCACTAACTTTCTCAGTGCTTCCACCAAAGTTTCAGGCAGGCTGTGATGCAAACCCTTTCTCTTGGCACGTCTGTAAAGTGCCCAGGTTTGCGCAGTGGAGGTGTCTCAGAACACTCCTTCTTTATTTAACATTTATATCTTTTTAAAAATGTTAAATGTCATATACTGTGTAACACATTACCTTGCTGTTTTTTAACATTCTTTTTAAAATAAATTTTGTTTTTTTCAATTTTAGGTTCAGGGTCCATGTGCAGGCATGTTACATAGGTATATTGTGTGATGCTTAAGTTTAGGTTTCTCATCAACTCATCACCCAAATAGTGAATGCTGTATCCAACAGGTGGTTTTCCTACCCTCATGCCCCTCGCTCCTTCCTTTTTCAGTCCCCAGTGTCTATCATTTCCATCTTTACGTCTATGCAAGTGTACCCATTGTTCAGCTCCCACTTATAAGCGAGAACATGCAGTATGTGGTTTTCTGTTTCTCAGTTGGTTCACTTAGGACAATGGTCTCTAGCTCTATCCATGTTGCTGCAAGGGACACGATTTCATTCCTTTTTATGGGTGCATAGTATTCCATGGTGTATATAACATACTTTGTTTATCCAACCCACCACTGATGCACACTTAGGTTGATTCCTTGTATTTGTTCATTTTCATACGGCTATGAAGAAATACCTAAGACTGGGTAATTTATTTATTTATTTATTTATTTTTGAGATGGAGTCTTGCTCTGTCACCCAGGCTGGGGTGCAATGGCACAATCTCGGCTCACTGTAATCTCCACCTCCCAGGTTCAAGTGATTCTCCTGTCTCAGGCTCCCAAGTAGCTGGGATTACAGGTGCCCACCATGATGTCCGGTTAATTTTTATATTTTTAGTAGATCGGGGGTTTCACCATATTGGCCAGGCTGGTTTCAAACTCCTGACCTCAAATGATCTACCCACCTGGGCCTCCCAAAATGCTGGGATTACAGGTGTGAGCCACCATGCCCGGCCAACTGAGTAATTTATAAAGGAAAGAGATTTAATAGGCTCACAGTTACACATGGCTGGGGAGGCCTCACGATCATGGACGAAGGCAAAGGAGAAGCAAAGGCATGTCTCACATGGTGGTAGGCAAGAGGACATGTGCAGGGAAACTCCCCTTTGTAAAACCATCAGATCGCATAAGACTTATTCACTATCATGAGAACAGCATGGGAAAAGCCCACCCCCATGATTCAATTACCTCCCACTGGGTCCCTCCCACGACATGTGGGGATTATTACAATTCAAGGTGAGATTTGTGGGGGACACAGAGCCAAACCATATCATTCCTTGACTTTGCTATTGTGAATGGCACAATACAAGTGCAGGTATCTTTTTGATAGAATGATTTCTTTTCCTTTGAGTGAATATCCAGTAGTGGGATTACTGGGTCGAATGGCAGTTCTATGTTCAGCTCAGAACGCTCACTCTTATGGACCCCCCCACCCCTGCAGCCACCTGCCCTGCTACCCACCCAGCCAGCCAGTCAGCCATTCCACAGACATTTACAGGAGCACCCATCACATGCTGGAGAAACCTCAGCCAACAAAACAGATAATGTCTCTGCCTTCAGAGTGCTTCTGTTCTGATGAACAAGGAAGACCAGGGACAAGTAAACATTATAGCAACAAATCACAAAATTAAGTGCCAGGAGTAATAAGTGCTATGAAGAAAATGAAACAAGCAGGCCAGGGGTACAAGGAGCTAAGGAGCTGGTGGTTGTGGATTGTGCAGAGGAGCCCATCGCATAGTTCATTTCTACTTCTATTCAGGAAGACCCACAATCTCCCAGGACTCCAGGAGTCAGGACAAAGAACTGGGCCACAACTTGGGGGAAGGGAGCTTCTAACATTGGGCAGTAAGAGAACCAGACAGTTGGTGCCTTGGGGGAAGGAGAGTTCTATCAACAGATCCTGCAAAAGCAACCTTGCTTCCTTCTCTCCTTCCTACTCCAAAATAAAGCTAGCACCATGTGCATCCCACTTCCTCAACCTTCAGACAGCTCAAAATGCTTTCTAGCTATTTGTGTCCCCCATGGAGCTGCCGTAGATAGAGCCTTTACATATGACAGGTGCTGAGCTGTGTTCACAAAAGGCCATGGTGACCCTAACAGCCCTGTAGCTCAGTGGGTCTCACACTAGAGCTGGTTTCAGCACCAACATCACCTGCAAGGCTTGGTAAACACAAACCCATCACAGGACTTCTGATCTATGGGGTCTGAAGGTGGGGCCTGGGAATTTGCATTTCTTTTTTCTTTTTTCCAGAGATGGGATCTCACTATGTTTCCCAGGCTGGTCTTGAATTCCTGACCTCCAGAGATCCTCCCACCTCAGCCTCCCAAAGTGCTGACATTACAGGTGTGAGTCACCACATCCTGAGAATTTGCATTTCTAAGAAGTATGCAGGTGATGCTGCAGTTATTGATGTAAGGGCCCCCCTGCAACTTCCAACTCTGAGAATCTCCATTATAAGGGAAGGATTATTATATTTACTTAACCAAGGAGGAAACTGAGAGGTGCCGGAAAGATTAAGCCATTTTCCAAGATGGCCGGAGGCAAAGACAAACCATTTCAGGATCTCCCAGTACTGAAACCACTCAGCAGATTTGCTCATGAGCCAAATGCCCAATACAGACCCTCACAGCCTGCCTCAGCCCCACTGTGGTGACCGAGAGCCAGAGGCAGGGACTGTGGTCTGCTTCCCTTTCGACTCCCAGGGCCAAGCATGGTCCCAGCCCATCAGTGGTATAACAATGCTGTTGGTAGGATTAACTATTTTTTTGAAAAGTTCTCATTTTCGTTTTGAAATGCAAATCAGAAGGAAGCCCCGAGTTTTCCTGTCTGCCCAGACTCTTCCTGCTGACAGCCTCTGCGGGGTACCTGGACATCCACAGGCTGGTGAGCCTGCACAAACACACAAGAACACAGAGTTGTAGGTGCTACTTGTCATGCCAAAATCAGCCAGGGGGCATCTTTTAATGTATTTTGAACTATTTTCATGTGCATTGATGTGGAAGGTGTGTTTCAGACCAATGTCTTAGGGGATCTGTGCAAAACTGAAATATATAAAAAGCAGAATGAGCATTGGGTACAGTGGATCACATCTGCCATCCCAGTGCTTTTGGAGGCCGGGGAAGAAGGACTGCTTCAGGCCAGGACTTCAAGACTAGCCTGGGCAACACAGCAAGATACTGCCTCTACAAAAAATTTTAAAATTGGCCAGGTGTGGTGGCACACGCCTGTAGTCCCAGCTACTCAGGAGGCTGAGGCAGGAGGATCACTTGTGCACAGGAGGTCAAGGCTGCAGTGAGCTATGATCATGCCACTGCACTCCAGCCTGGGCAACAGAGAGACCCCATCTCTAAAAACATCCATATAATACATCAAATAAAAAGCAGAATGTCCCTCAAAATGAGTGATGTGCTGAAGCCAGCTCCCCTAGAGCCTACTGTTAAATACTTAGGACTTTTGCAAACTAGCTGCCAAATGCTGCTAACTGGAAATCCACCAGAGTAGAAATATTTACACCAGAGAAATAGGCAAAGCCACAAATGAAGGTTCCCTACCACCACCACCAAACACATGCCCTCGCCCTACCCAGAGAGCTGGTTTACCAGCATAGTATAGCTTGAGATGAATAAGAATATTCTTCAGTGTGGCATACGCTATACTTAGATGTCAGGCATTTTTCTGTGGGTGCACATCCCTGAAATGAGTTTCTGAAATTAAAACAGGTCAGTGAAAACCTATGATTCACATTCTCTTTCTGTGTGTCTCTCATTCTCTCTCTCTCTCTCTCTCTCTCACACACACACACACACACACACACATTATCTCATTAGAGAAAAATTTTTGGAAATGCCACGATTGTATTTGACCAACAGTTAAAAGTCAAACTTTTCATGGCTGATCAAAAGAATACTTAGCCAAAGTCTCTTTATCTCACTCTCTTTTCCTATGTTCTTAAAAGAAACGTCTGTTGGCTCTAAAGTACAAATGAGAATTATGCTCCAAAAACATTGTTTCGTACAAACTCTGCAAATAACCTTGTGATGTCTATAGGACAGAAACTGGAGACCACAGACAGGAATACTTCATTGTCTACCTTGATTCAGCTATTTGCTGACTTTGCTAATGGAGAAAAGGGAGATAGCAAGAATAACTCAAATCTCCGGACAGCCAAAATACTACATTTTAGCCAAACTTTCACAATAGCTATAACCAGGGAGAAAATAATCTAGCCGACATTTCATTATCTTCCATTTCTCCTGTCGGAACCAACTGGGAATGGCATTGAGCAGTGAAACAAATAGTTCAAGAGGGAAAAGGAGTAATCCACAAACTATATAAACAACTCTTTTTATGTGCAAGAGTTGACAGCATTTGAAATTGAAGCAAGGTCTACAATAACATTTCAGAGGACTGGTATCCGGGAAGTGAGGTGAGTGATTACAAGGGGTTGCCTTAGCCTAAAGAGAATTTTATATTAAAAATCACAAAAGAACATGCAGCTTCTTCTCCAAGCAGTTCTTAAGTCATTATCATGGAATTATATGCACATAAAATTGTTAAAAAAAAAAAAACAATAAGATGGAGGAAAAACAGTCTTGTCAATCTTCACTGCTAATAACAGGAGTGCTTTTACTTTGGACCTGAGGTTTTAGCCGGCAGTAACTCAAAAGCAATAAAAATGATCGTGCTCTCTTCTTTCTTCTCTGAATTGCACATTTCAACTTTCAAGGCTCTTCTTTGCTCTCCAGTAGGGTGAAAAAGCAGGCATGTTTATCTCTATATCTTCTACAGAAGAGGAGAGACAGACATAGAGCTTAAATGATGTGGGGATGTTACAAGAGCAGTAAGTATCAAAGAAGAAATATCATCTCAGGCCTCCTCATGCCATACTGGTCATTGTCTGCCCTGTTACTGTGCCTGCCTCTCACCAAAGGGCATTCAGGCCTTAGGCTGCCAAGCCTCACGAGTTGTCGGCACAAGTGAATCTAAACACAGGGAATCCTGCTGTCAATTGTCTGAAGCACAGGTTGAAGGCTTGCAGGAGAAAGAGCTTTATGGGGGCAGTAACTGAGGCTGACTTTCCCCCAAGGCATTCCTGCCCTTCTATGTACAAAAGCCTGCATGGCATCTACAGACCTACTAGAATGGCTTAAAAAAAAATACCTGACAATACCAAGTGTCAACAAGGATGTGGAGCAACCTGAACTCTGCCTGATACATAGCTGGTGAGAACACAAAATAGTACAGCCACTTTGGAAAACAGGCTGGTGTTTTTTTACAAAGTGAAACATACACTCACCATATGATACCTGGGAATCCCATTCCTATGTATCTATCCAAGGTAAATGAAAACATATGTTCACATGACTGTATATGAATGTTTAATAGAAGATTTATTCATGATCCCCCAAACTGGAAACAACCCAAATGTCCATCCATACTTCAGAAATTACTTAACAGTAAAAAAGAAACTCCCAATACATGGAATAGCATGTATCAAAATCATTCAAGTGAAAGAAGCCAGGCCCCAAAGGTTACACACTGCATGATTCCATTTCCAGTGTATCACAGCCTTGAGAAGCAAAACCATAGAAATAGGGGACAACTGGGCACAGTGGCTCATGCCTGTAATCCCAACACTTTGGGAGGCCGAGGCAGGAGGACTGCTTGAGCCCAAGAGTTTGAGATCAGCCTGGCCAACATAGGGAGACACCATCTCTACAAAAATTAAAAGATTAGCTGGGCATGGTGGCATCCGTCTGGGGTCCTAGTTACTTGGGAGGCTGAGGCGGGAGGATCGCTTTAGCCTGGGAGATCGACGCTGCAGTGAACTGTGATCGTGCCACTGCGCTCCAGCCTGGGAGGCAGAGTGAGACCCTGTCCCCACCACTAAAAAAAAAAAGAAAGAATTAGAGAACAGATCAGTTGCTAAGGATGAGTTGGAGACTGACCACAAAATGGGATTATTCTGCATCTTAACTGTGGTGGTAAATCCACAGCTATATATCCATTGCCAACACTCATCAAACTGTACACCCAAAAAGGGTGAATGTTATCACCTGTAAATTATCCTTCAATAAATCTTAAATAAAAAATCTGAATGAGTGCCAGAGATTTTTTACTTCATTCCCGTGAGATCAGATTGTTTCAAAAACCGCTCCTAGGCACGTTAGCCAAGGCTGTTTCCTGGACATGAGGTTATCTCAGAACAAACTGGGATGGATGAACAGGCCCGGGGAGCCACTTGGCCACTGGTCAGTGCCACCCCTTTGGGAGCTCTTCCACATCTCTGAGCATCATCACCCCGATGTGGAAAGCAAGGAAAATGCTAGACTGTGCCCTGTGCACCCTAAAGCATGATCATTTCTTGCATTAGAAGGCGCGTGACAGGGATCTGGAGTTGGGGTGTATGGATGTGGCCCTAACTGTGGGCTATTGTAAAGAAAATATGCAGCACCCAAAAGCAGAAAGTATTGAAAGCAAATGAACTGGCACCAGATCGTGATTCTCAGCTGCTCTAACACATTTGGAACGAGCAAGTCTTTAAATGCTTTTGTCAGCTTGCTTTAGGAATGAAATTTGGTATTATTAACACTATCCCGTATGAAACAATTATATAAGTGTAAATGGAAGATGTGTTTAAAAGGTCATGATGAAATTCCTAGAAAACGCTTTCCCAGTCTTTTTTTTCTTTTCTTTCTTCTTTTTTTTTTATCTGACTAAATAAGGTCAGATAAGATGAGCACAAAACTAAGTCAGCAGGCAGAATTTAAATTACTTAAATTACTTTTCTTTCTTTCTTTTTTTTTTTTTTTTTTTCCTGCAGCTGAACTTCAGACTGTGGGAGGGAAATGGAGGGAAATGAACAGCTTAAACCAAAGCTAAGCTCTTCTGTTCTGTATCAAATGGCAATTACTCTTCAACTATTTTTTTCATCCGTCCACTCAGCAAACATCCACCACCTCAAACAAATTTGCTGAAAGAGGCAGAAGAAGGTAAGGGTTTGGAATGCATTTTATAAAAGGAGAATTGCTGAAGCCAAGTGATGCATATATTAAGTCCACTATATTATTCTCTTTACCTTATATATGTTTAGAAAATTCTTTTCTTTTTTTTTTTTTTTTTTGGTGGGGTGGGGAGAGTACGTAGTCTCGCACTGTCGCCCAGGCTGGGGTGAAATGGCACAATCTCGGCTCACTGCAACCTTCGCCTCCCAGGTTCAAATGATCCTCCTGCCTCAGCCTCCAGTGTAGCTAGGATTACAAGTGCCCACCACCACGCCCAGCTAATTTTTGTACTTTTTTAGTAGAGATGGGGTTTCATCATGTTGGCCAGGCTGGTCTCAAACTCCTGACCTTGTGATCTGCATTCTATAATAAAAAATTGAGAGATAGAGAGGATACAAGTGGGGAGAGTGAGATACCCAAGGGACTAGAAGGTCTGAGTGCAGATCACTGTTCCTCCACATTTGCTGTGCACCCTTTGACAAGTTTCTTAACCTCTCTGTGCTTTAGTTTCGTCTCTGTAAAATGGGGCTAATAATAGTAACTACTCATAAGGTTGCTGGGGGTGAGTAAATGAGTTTAAAGCACATTTATTAAATGTGTAGGGCAGCAGGGAGGTAGGTTTATAAATGCATACTATGTGCTAGACAGAGAGGTGTCACACACACTCATGAAAATATTTCCTAAAGCCTGTAAATCAGTACAAAGCGTTTCAGAGAGTGTATTAATCTCTCTTCCTGAGTCTATCCCCTGCTTTGTGCTCGTTAGGTTTTACAACAAATTTATCTGTGGGGGACAAAGTCAGGGGCTCCATCCGTCTTCCATCACCTGCCCCAGCCATGCTGTCGCAGCTCTCCCTTCTCAGCCAGATGACAATCCCTTAGCCCTCCACTCACTTCCAGTTATAAGAGGAAAATAAGTTAGGAAACTACAACTCAATTTTAGGATTTACAAAGTGTGGCACAGCCTCCCGTGAACACTTCCATTCATGTCCAGTTCTCGGCTTCTTGCCTCTCCCCAGTGTAGGCACCACGTGTGGGTCAAGGACCTCTGCAGACAGATGGACAGTGGCATGGCCCTCCATACTTCCTCCGGCCCCTACTCCTTCTACTGCCTCCTCCAAGACCAAGGCAGACGAGAGAAGAGGGGAGAAGACAGAGCAAGGGAGGCAAAGACTTTTTTTAATAGACATGGTCTTGCTCTGTTGCCCAACCTGGAGTACAGTGGTGCAATCATAGCTCACTGCAGCCTCAAACTCCTGGGCTCAAATGATCCTCCCACCTAAGCCTCCTGTGTAGCTGGGACTACAGGTGTGCACCACCATGCCCAGCTTATTTTTCTTTTATTTTTGTAGAGATAGGGTCCTACTATGTTGCCCATGCTGGTCTCGAACCCCTGGCCTCAAGTGATCCTACCACCTTGGCTTCCCAAAGTGCTGGGATTCCAGGCATGAGCCATGATGCCCAGCCACAAAAGGCTTAAACACTTGCCTGGTGTTTTCCTTTGTTACCTCTTGGCAGTGAACAAAGATGAGCCCTCTTAAAGGGCCCAGCTGAGGGTTCTCGTAGGCCCTGCTGTGAGGCTTTCCAGGCTACAGGGATCCCTGATATGGCAGTAAGCTCTCCAGCTGGCCTCTAGGGACTTTTACTGAACCTGCCCTTGGCAGCCTCCATGCCAGATCCCCTCTGCAGCCAGCCTAATTCCTCCCTGCCCCTGCCTCCATGAGGCCTCAAGTCTCACATCTGTTGGTCATTCTGGAGGAAGCCATGTAGGCCACTCTATTGCTGCCCACCCTTCCTGCCTACCAAACTCCTGCCCTCAGAATTCCCCAAGCAGGAGACAGGCACAACCCCAACCTTCACCGAGGCTCCTCCAAGTCCAGAGAAGTCATGTCAATTTCTTCCCTATTTCAGGTGATCCCAAGAATGCACTCATCAAACCCTGCTCTCGCCTATGAAGATGGACCTATGAGTGCCACAGTTCAGCCAGCACCCAGCCAGTGAAGGAGAGGCCAGCCTCCTCTGGCAGGCAGCCCAACCTCTTTTTATTTTTATTTATTTATTTATTTATTTATTTATTTTTTGAGATGGATCTCATTCTGCTGCCCAGGCTGGAGTGCAGTGGTGCTACCATGGCTCACTGCAACATCCACCTCCCAGGTTCAAGCCATCTTCCCACCTCAGCCTCCCCAGTGGGTAGGACTCAGGAACATACCACCACACCCAGCTATTTTTTTTTTTTTTTTTTTTGTATTTTTTGTAGACACGGGGTTTCGCCATGTTGCCCAGGCTGTTCTCAAGCTCCTGAGCTCAAGCGATCCACCCACCTCGACCCCCCAGTGTGTTGGAATTACAGGCATGAGCCACCATGCCTAGCCAGCATCCCAATCTCTATGGAGGGTTTGCTTAAATTTCCCCGTTTGACCTGGGGAGGAGTCCCTCCTGTTGGGAGGGAAAAAGAAACACCCCTTCTTCCCTCCAACTTTCTCCTCCATGAACTCATCTTTTCCTTAGAGGGGAAGTGCCATCCAGGCTGCAGGACCAATCTTGTGAATCCCTTGGTAGGTCCTCCACAGAGGCATCCAGCATCCCTCTGAAAAATGGCAAACACGCCCCTATTGCTCTCAGCTTTGGGACATAAACCAGAATTCCCAAGCAAAAGGAACAGTCTCCTTCAACATCCCATGCCCTGTGTTTAAGTAAAGAAACCTGCTGTTCTCCACATGGACACAGGGAGGGGAATAACACACACTGGGGCCTGCTGGGAAGTGGGGATGGGGGTAGGTGGGGGGAGGGAGAGCATTAGGACAAATAGCTAATGCATGCTGGGCTAAATACCTAGGTGATGGGTTAATAGGTGCAGAAAACCAGCATGGCACTCGTTTACCTATGTAACAAACCTGTACCTCCGCACATGTACCCCAGAACTTAATAAAATAAAATAAGAAACCTGCTCTTCTCCATGGCTTTAAGGAATAAGCAGGATAAAGGGGAATAAAACAGCCAGCCCACACAGGAAACAAAGCAGGTTCACCATCCATCAGCAAATGAGCACAACAGATATTTACCGAAATGGATGAGAGAAATATCTCAAAGGAGAGCACATTTCTGAAAATACACAGGCAAGAAGGCTTGAAAATTGGTGTCTGCTATTTCTAGATGAATTATTCCTCCTTGATGAATTATTTCAAAGTCATTTCTACCTATTAGATTTACTTATGTCCAATTTAAAGACCACATATCCTCCTAGAAGAAAAAAAAAAAAAACAACTAGAAAATCCCTTATCAGGGGGTATCAAAGTTAACTACTCAACCCCAAGGCTCATTCCAGGAAGGCATGGAGCCTGAAAAGAACGTCCTGGCAATAGCCAATTGCAAAGCTCACAAAGGACACCTACATCTTTATATACCAATGGGGAGCTCGACAGAACCAGAGCCTGGCTTGGACAGGCACCTTGCATGGTGCTGCAGAAACTTGCAGCCTAACAAATGGAGTGAGGCAAGTCACTGTGAAGCATAGGGATGCAGCACCTGCTGATTGGAAAGCACGTTGCTTCAGGGATGGGTTTTCGCATGTCAGGGAAGGATTCCTGAAATTATTGCAAAGACCAAGAAAAGTGACCCAGGCAACTGGAGACTGGAGGCTCTGAACACTTTCTCCTGATTAATGACACCATTAAAAAATGACAGTATTTTAAACCTCAGAGTCAGTCTCAAGCCTCCTGGGTCTTCAGCCTCCTTTACTAAATTCTCACCAATTTTTTTCCCTCTTAGTTCAAGCCTCCATCTCCTGCCCATCTCCAATGACAACATTTGGGACCAGGCTCTCCTCTTCCCTCACACAGCCTGGCAGAGCAGCAGACCTGGCCTTCCACTTTGCACTTCTCTCCCCTTGCGGAGCTGAATTGTTCAATTCCCCTACAATACACTCAATCATGGCCCCCTAAAGATATCCACATTCTAACCCCCAAAACCTGTGAACATTACCTAATATGGCAAAAGGGGCTTTGCAGATGTATTAGTCCAATCTCTATACCTATAAAGAACTACCTGAGCCTGGGTAATTTACAAAGAAAAAGGTTTAAATGACTCAATAGTTCTGCAGGCTTAACAGAAAGCACGACTGGGGAAGCCTCAGGAAACTTAAAATCATGGCGAAAGATGAAGGGGAAGCAAGCACGCCTTATCATGGCAGAGCAGGAGAGAGAGAAAGCAAAGTGAGAAGTGCTATGCTTTCAAACAACCAGATCTCATGAGGATTCTATCATTAGAACAGTAAGGGGGAAGTCCACCTCCCACCAGGCCCCTCCTCCGACACGTAGGGATTACAATTTGAGATCAGATTTGGGTCAGGACACAGACCCAAACCATTATCTGCAGATGTGAGTAAATTAAGGCTTGTGAGATGAGGGGACTATGCCGGATTATCTGGGTGGGCCCAATGATATCACAAGAGTCCTTATAAGAGGTATACAGGAGGATCAAAGTAACAAAGATCATGCAGCCACAGATGCAGAGACTGAAGTGATGCAGCCACAGATACAGAGACTGGAGTGATGCGGCCACAAGCCAAGGAATGCTGGCAGCCTCTAGAAGCTGGGAGAGGCAAGGAATGAATCACATTCTCCCTTGGAGCTTCCAGAAGGAAGGCAGCCTTGCAGATACCTTTAGTCCTGTAAAACTCATTTCAGACTTCTAACCTCTAAAACTGTAAGAATAAACGTGTGGTGTTTTATGCTACTATGTTCGTAGCCATTTGTTACAGCAGCAGCATGAAACTAATACATCCTGTTCCTTAAAAGATTAACACTGAACTCCCAGTAGACAAAAGTGGCACCAACCTATCCCTTCCTTCTCAGCTCCCACCACGCCTCCACCCACAGACCTCATGCATCAGCTACACTTATCTCCTTAAATCCTCCCCTAGACAGGCTGGGTTGTTTCCAACCCTTGTGCCTTTGCGCATACCGCTGCCTCAGAAGAGAACGCTTTGGACCTCCCCTCTCTGCCAAGAAAATCTCTGCTAATCAGTCACAGAGCAGCTCTGATACCACCACCTCTGTCAAACCTTCCTTGCCCTCCCTGTGCAAAATTAGCCTCTCTACACTCTATCATTATGTGGTATCCACATAAAGATCTTCTTAAGAATTTCTCACATTAAAAAATATTGATACATAGTATTTTATATATCTGGCCAGGCACAGTGGCTCACGTCTGTAATCCCAGCACCTTGGGAGGCCAAGGTGGGCGGATCACGAGGTCAGGAGTTCGAGAGCAGCTTGGCCGATATGGTGAAACCCTGTCTCTACTAAAAATACAAAAATTAGCTGGGTGTGGTGGTGTGCGCCTGTAATCCCAGTTACTCGGGAGGCTGAGGCAGAAGAATCACTTGAACCCGGGAGGCGGAGGTTGCAGTGAGCTGAGATTGCGCCACTGCACTCCAGACTGAGTCACAGAGAGAGACTCCTTCTCAAAAAAAAAAAAAAAAAAAAAAAAAAAAAAAAAATATATATATATATATATATATATATATATATATATAATATGGGGTACATGTGGTATTTTGTTACATGCATCGAATGTGTCATGGTCAAGCCAGGGTTTTGGGGTGTCCATCACCTCAAGGGTTGATCATTTCTATGAATTGGGAACATTTCAAGTCCTCTTCTAGCTATCTGGAAATCTACAATACGTTGTTGTTAACTAGTCACCCTACTCTGCTATCAAATATTAGAATGTATTCCCTCTAACTGTATTTTTGCACCCATTAACCAACCTCTCTACAACCCCTACCCCTGCCACTCACCCTTCCCAGCCTCTGGTATCTATCGCTCCACTCTCTGGCCCCATGAGGTCGGCTTTTTTAACTTCCACATATGAGTGAGAACATTGAATATGTTCCTTTCTGTGCCTGGCTTATTTCACTTAACATAATGACCTCCAGCTCCATCCATGTCCCTGCAAATGACACGATTTCATTCTTTTTTAGGGTCAAATGGTATTCTGCTGTGCATACACACCACATTTTCTTTATCCATTCATCTGTTGCTGGACACTTCGTTTGATTCTATACCTTTGCTATTATGAATATTGCTGCAATGAACAGGGGTGCGGGTATCCCTCTGACAGACTGATTTCCTTTCCTTTGCATAAATACTCAGCACTAGGATTGTAGAGGGTATGGAAGTTCTAGAATTTATTACATTTTTACAGTAGCTTTAAAAACGTGACTGTCTTCACCCCCTCAGGTACATCCCATGTAACCCCAGGAATGTACCTGCCTATGTAAGACTAGAACCAAGAAGAACCCCCAAAAAAACAGGGAGAATGAACCGAAGACTAGATAAAGGGTTGTGTCCTTCTGCTGTCAAACCAAGAGGGCCTACGAGAAGGAAAGCATGTACGGCATGCTCATCCCCTAGAGAGCAGCTCCAAGAGGAATGAAGGCACAATTGGAAGCATCAGCCACCCCCAGCAGGCTAATCCACGTGCGCTCCCATCACTCTCAAAGTCAAAATGTTCAAAAAGCTAATAGGAGGGCCTGCTGAGAGCCACCTCCAGGCTTGCAAGTGCCAGAGCAGCTCTCAAACGGTAGTCCCCAAGACCAGCAGCATCACCTGGGAAGATGCCAGAAAATGCAAATTTACAAGCCCCACTTGCACCCACACATGGAAACATCAGATTGCTGAGGTTGCTTTTTTTTTTTTTTTTTTTTTTTTTTTGGAGACGGAATGTTGCTCTGTCGCCCAGGTTGGAGTGCAGTGGCGTGATCTCAGCTCATTGCAAGCTCCACCTCCTGGGTTCACGCCATTCTCCTGCCTCAGCCTCCCAAGTAGCTGGGACTACAGGCACTCGCCACCACACCCGGCTTTTTGTATTTTTTTAGTAGAGATGGGGTTTCACCGTGTTAGCCAGGATGGTCTCGATCTCCTGACCTAGTGATCCGCCCGCCTTGGCCTCCCAAAGTTCTGGGATTACAGGCATGAGCCACCGCGCCCAGCCAGATCGCTGAGGTTTTAACAAGACCTCCAGGTGTTTGCAAGCCCACTAAAGTTTGCGACCGACCCACTCTTTCGGAGGCAAGGAAAACTCAAGGAGGTTCTAAAGATAAATTCCTGCAAGTGGCAAACAGTTCTCTTCCCTGTATTTGTTTGCTAGCGTTGCCATAAAACAAAATTGCACAGACTGGGTGGCTGAAACAACAGACATTCACTGTCTCATCGTTCTGGAGGCTGGAAGTATAAGATCAAAGTGCTGCAAGATTGCTTCTTCTGTGTTTTTTGTTTTTTTTTTTTTTTTGGAGTCTCGCTCTGTGGCCGAGGCTGGAGTGCAGTAGCACGATCTCTGCTCACTGCAACCTCCGCCTCCCGGGTTCAAGTGATTCTCCTGCCTCAGCCTCCCAAGTAGCTGGGACTACAGGCACCCGCCACCACAGTTAATTTTTTTGTATTTTTAGTAGAGACAGGGTTTCACTATGTTAGCCAGGATGGTCTCAATCTCCTGACCTCAAGATCCGCCTGCCTCAGCCTCCCAAAGGACTGCTACTTTCTGCAGGCCTCTTTCCTTGGTTTGCAGATGGGCCATCTTCTCCTTGTGCAACCTTGTATGGTCTTCCCTCTCTGTACACACATGTGTGTGTCCAAACTTCCTCTTCTCATAAGGACACCAGTCGGCTGGGCGTGGTGGCTCACGCCTGTAATCCCAGTACTTTGGGAGGCTGAGGTGGGTGGATTGCTTGAGCTTAGGAGTTTGAGAACAGCCTGGGCAACATACTGAAAACCCATCTCTACAAAACAAACAGAAATTAGCTGGGCTTGGTCTCTCATGCCTGTGGTCCCAGCTACTTGGGGGGCTCAGGTGGGAGGACTGCTTGAGCCCAGGAGGCAGAGGTTGCAGTGAACCAAGATCGCATGACTTCACTCCAGCCTGGGTGACAGAGCGAGACCCTGTGTCAAAAAAAAAAAAAAGAAAGTTAAATAAAAAGGACACCAGTCAGTCATCTTGGATTAAGGCCTATTCTAAAGACCTCATTTTAATTTAATTACCCCTTAAGATCTTTAAGATCTTTCCTACAAGTACAGTCTCATTCTGAGGTTCTGGGGATTAGGACTTTAACACTGGAATGTAGGGGAAATGCAATTCAACCCATAATAGTTCCCAAGTATTGAAATTGTGCCAAGTGAACAACTCCAATTTACCTGCCAATGACAAGTGACATGTACATAAGAAACAGGTTGGGCACAGTGGCTTACACCTGTAATCTCAGCACTTTGGGAGGCTGAGGCAGGAGGACTGCTTGAGGCCATGACTTTGAGACCAGCCTGGACAACATAGTGACACTGCCTCTACAAGAAAAAAAATTTAAAAATCAGCCAGGCAAAGTGGCACATGCCTGTAGTCCCAGCTACTCAGAAGGCTGAGGTGGGAGGACCACTTGAGCCCGGGAGTTTGAAGCTGCAGTGAGCTATGATCGCACCACTGCACTCCAGCCTGAGTGACAGAGCAAGATCTCGCCTACAAAAAAAATAAAAATCAATTAAAATTTAAAAGAAGAAACCAACAGGGCAATTCATCCTCACATTCTTCTTCACCATCACCATCATCACACGTCAAAAACAGAGCTTCCTAGGTGTACGCTCAGGTAATCGGGGTGCCCAAGATGGAGACCCCCTCAGTGCTCACGGCTCCTGGGAACAGAGCCCAAGCTCGTCACCTCCGGCAGCTGTCTCATTTTACTCCACTATGCTATAGAAACACCATCATTTTCCATGGAGGTGGCGATGTGAAAAGGGTGAGATAATAATAGTAACTACCACCTCCGATTCCTAAGAGGAATAAATGAAGTACACGTGCAAAAAGCTGAGACACACTTGGCACAGAGGCTACACCTCCACAGAAGAATGCCCAGCCAGCGTTCCTTACGGTCGTCACGATCACCACCACTGTCACGGCCAAGGGCACCAGGGCGAGCCCCCTGCCAGGCACCACCTCAGGGATTCAAGGCACATGAAGCCAACCTTCCAGGGTCTCCGTTTCACGGAGGAAGGAGCTTCCTCCTCTTGGTTGGTGACCCCACCAAATGATTTGCAGTGTCTCTTCCAATTTGGAGATGCTATACATCTCCTGACACTTCTATAATTCTGCCATTCTCCCTGACTCCCAGGAGAATCTGCGATCTGTGAAGACCTCGGAAGTTGAGTGCTAGGCTGACTGAAACACACAGACCTCTGCTTTAGCTATTCTGCTGTGTGAGACCCATTTGCCAAGGGAAATTGGGGAAAGTATTTTTGCTCCGGTGGCTCTGAGCAGTCAAATAACTTCCTCAAGCACCTGACTGGCGAGTGGAAAAACTGAAAGTAGCTTTGCTCAATCCCTCTAAGCTCTGAAAGGGAACAGGGGCCCATGAGTCCTGCCAGGGGGAATCCAGGATGCATCTCAAGCAGCGACTCTCAGACGTGACTGCACGTTGGAACCATCCAGGCAACTTTAAAGACCTCTAGTGCCCGACCCCACCCAGATTTTCTGATCTAACCCATCAGAGTGTAGCCTGAGCATGGGGACTTCTCCAACTGTCCAAGGGCTTCCAAAGTGCAGACACAGGGGAAGCCCTGCACTGCGAAGTCAGCTGCCCACTCAGGAGGATGAGCCGGTATGACGATCAATAGGATGTCATCTCTGTATGTTGAAATTTAACACCTGGGTTTATAATTCTTTTGGAATCAAACCAGTTTAAGGATGAAAAAGAGGCTGGGCACAGTGGCTCATGCCTATAACGCCAGCACTTTGGGAGGCCAAGGGAAGAGAATCGCTTGAGTCCAGGAGTTCGAGGCCAGCCTGGGCAACATAGTGAGACTTCCATCTCTAAAAAATAAAAATAAAAATAAAAATTATCAGGATGTGTTGGCATGTACCTGTGGTCCCAGCTACTTGGGAGGCTGAGGCAGGAGGGCCACTTGAGCCCAGGAGTACAGGGAGCTGGGATCATACCACTGCACTCCAGGCTTGGTGACAGAGCAAGACTGTCTCAAAAAAAAAAAAAAAAAAAAAAGACTAAAAAAAAAAAGATTTAAAAAAATCCAAATAGTGTCACAAGGAGTAAAAATCCTGGGGAATAATAAGGTACAGCATAAAAGAGGAGGAGTTGAATATTTCTAGGAGAATGAGTCCCCTAAAGGCAAATGCCTTGGCTAAAAATACTTTCCCCATTTCCCTTGGCAAACGGATCTCACACAGTGGAATAACTAAAGCAAAGGTCTGTGTGTTTCAGTCGGCCTAGCACTCAACTTCTGATGTCTTCACAGATCCTGGGCTCTCCTGGCAGTCAGGGAGAATGGCAGAATTATAGAAGTGTCAAGAGATGTATAGCATCTCCAAATTGGAAGAGACACTGCAAATCATTTGGTGGGGTCACCAACCAAGAGGAAGAAGCTCCTTGACAATATCTGTCATGTTTCTGCCTCTTGTCCTGGGAGCCTTACTCTTTCTAGACAGCCCATGGAACTTTCAGGTAGCACCAGCAGTTAGGGAGAAATCAGCCTCACTGCAACTTCTATTGCAAGTCGAGGACGGCCTCCAAGTCCACATGGGACAAAACAACTCCTTTTCGTATATAAAATTCCTGCAAATATTTGATGACAGTGATCCCTCTCCCCATCCCCTACCCAAGACCTTGTCATCCTCTCTACTCCCTTAATAGATTTTTTTCCATAAAACAGGACCAAGATCGGTCTCCATCTTCTGTGTGTACTTCCATTGGCTTATGTCCCCTCTCTTAATATGTAACAGTCCACTAAGCACAAACTGTGGATGAGATTTGAGGCACAGGACAGGGACCAGTGCTTCGTTTCCAAGTGCCCCTAAAACCCTGTATCTTCCCCTGCTAAGTCTATCATCTTGGGCAATTGATATGACTTCTCTATGTCTTCATAACACTTTATTAGCCCTTACCGTATAAGACTTAAACAAATTTCTTAAACCATTTCTCTTGCCTTCAAGTAGAATATAATTGATCTGAAAAGACAAGGCACACGTGCATGAAACAGGAAAGTGCCATCCCCCATTCAAACCTGGCTGGAACAACTTGCTTCTGTTGCTCCTTTTTTTCCAACTCCCTCTGACTCAGAGATCTGCAGCTTTGATCCAAGCCTTTGACATTTCTGGGTATGGAATTCTCTAGACATTCAGATTTAGTCACCCCTCTGAAGGTGGGAGCTCCCTGCTCCAGCCCTGCCCTGTGAACTCAACCTGGGTCTCCCCGCTCCAGTGGGTACTGTGTGCCAGGCTTGGGGTCTTAGGTGATTGCAATATCAATAGAAACAACTAGAAGAGGTCCCCTCTCCGGCCTCATCCCCCATATACACATACCCTGAGCATCAGAAACACACTATGCCCCATCCTGTGGGCTTTCAAGCCATCCTTTTGTATGCATCTTTCTGCCTCAAATGTCTTCCCCACTCCTTCACTTACTTTCTACTTAGCAAACTCCTATGAATACCTCAAAACCCAGCATAAATATCATCCTCTCTGTAAAGGTCTTCCCAAGCATTCAGGGCAGATGGTAATTTTTTTTCCAGGTTTCTGTGATACATTCCTGACACCTCTCTTACTGTGTGTATTTGCAGTTTTCCTGCAAACTCCTATGAATACATCAAAACCCAGCATAAATATCATCCTCTCTGTAAAGATTTTCCCAAGCATTCAGGGCAGATGGTAATGTTTTCTTCCAGGTTTCTGTGATATATTCCTGCCACCTCTCTTATTGTATTTATTTGCAGTTTTTCTATACATGTGTCTACCATCAGACTGAAAACTTCTTGGGGATGGATACATGTCTCATTTACTCTTAGATCCTCAGAGCCCAGTGTGGGGCTTAGGACACAAAAGGTGCAATGTTTGTTAAATAGAACTGACTTGTAACCTGCATTATCAAGCCTTCATGAAAGAAACTGCGCTTGAGCTGAGCTTTCTCAGGATAGTACAAAACCGTGGAAGATTTCATGAAGCATGAAGAGTTCACTCTTGGCCATGAATCAGCGTTGCACTTAGGGAATACTGAGTGCAGTGAACAGCCTCAGATCTTCTAGTATTTGCAATAAGCAAATGCTTCTTGTTGACACAGATAATATGGGAGTCAGCCCCTTGGCCCTGGGAGGCCTGGCCCTATGTTCTATACCCAGGAGGAATTCTCCCAGGAAGCAGCTTCTCTCTGAGAAAGGACTTTTGGGTCTCAGCTCATGTGAGTGCAAGGGCAGCCATGAAGGAAGAGGGTGGCCTTTGGGTTCCCTGATCTATCCCGTCTCAATTCATTGGTATTAGCAATGGCGGAAGGCCATGGATACGGCTGAGGGGAGAAATGATTTGGGTTTACAAGCACAAAGGGCCAATGCAGAGGTCAAATACAGCTGGCTCATGGTGTCACATGGTCTTCCAGGAGTCAAGACTGCCTGTCAATGCCCAGGAGGCTGTGGGAGGCAGTGATTCATAGAATCCAGGATGCACAGAATGGTTACCCACTTGCAACATAATTCTTCCTTTGTCAAATTCCAAGTGCCCCTATAACTCATCGCAGGATCCATACAGAACCAACTCAGGCTTCTGGCATCACCTCTTGGTTCGTTCTGCAGCAGATCCATCTCCAGCATCCCCACAGTGGCCTGGAAGGGACTGGGGGCATTTCCTAGGGACCCTGAAGAGACCAATGACTGAATACAGTGTTTTCTTCCTGAAGCCGAGGTTCAGAGTCACACTAAAACCACAAATAATAGTGGAGAAGGATAGTGCAGAAATCTTCCACAAACCATGTCAAATCTATAGCTTTTACACAGTAAATTATAATGACAAGCCATTTCTATTTTTCACTTCTACTTTTTCCCCCTTTGATAAATGAGCAGTGGAGGGGAGTGCTGGCTGTGTTGGGAAAATACACTCATCTTTGGAGAGGAAAAATTCATTAGCTAATCCACCTACTTGAAGAATTTATTTCTAAGGCTGAACTTTCAGGAGATTTTATAATGGACGCCCTGACTAATAGGAAGCATGAATCTGTTCCAGATGGTTAATTACTTTTTATCATTCTTTTTAATAATAGTTAAGAATAATAAGACAACTCGTGTGAAAAATGAGGATGCAGAATGAATTAAACTGAAGTGTCCTGCACCCATTTCACAAAAAAAGGACAGATTGAAGTTGTTCAGACAGCCCTAAAATGCCAGGTTTTAAAACCAATGGAGGTTACAAACTACGAGCTATATAAAAGAAATTAATTTCTATGTTAACCAAATAATGTCCCCAGAAGTGGTCACACAGGCCGCTCAGCCTCCCAGCAGGAATGTTGCAGAAGGCATGTCTGCAGGGGGTAGGAGTGTAAGACAGAGAGTCCTTTTAGAAAAACTCTTCCCTCTCCTGCTCAAAAATGTTCTCTAGCTCTGCATTGGAAATCTATACCTCTCACCACAGAATCTGGGATGGCAGGGCCTCTGCCAGCCTAGATAGTTTCATCTCCCACCTCTGTTATTCTCACTTGAATGGTCAGTAGTACCAAGCTACTGAGATATGCAGTGTCAGCAAAAAGAGCGGCCCCGTACTGGGTGCCAAATTATTGTCACTGAAAAAAGTCAAAATCTGTAAAATATTTAGAGAGATTTCTTCTGAGCCAAATATGAGTGACCAGTGGCCTGTGACACAGCCCCAGGAAGTCCTGAGAACACGTGCCCAAGGTGGTCAGGCCAGAACTCAGTTTTGGTTTTTTGTTTTTGGTTTTTATTTTTTTGAGACGGAGTCTCGCTCTGTCGCCCAGGCTGGAATGCAGTGGTGCCATCTCCGCTCACTGCAACCTGCAACCTCCACCTCCTAGGTTCAAGCAATTCTCTTGTCTCAGCTTCCCAAGTGGCTGGGACTACAGACATGTGCCACCATGTCCAGCTAATTTTTGTATTTTTTGTAGAGACAGGGTTTCACCATGTTGGCCAGGCTGGTCTCAAACTCCTAACCTCAAATGATCTACCTGCCTCAGCCTCCCAAAGTGCTGGGATGACAGGTGTGATCCACCACGCCTAGCCCATAACTTGGTTTTATACATTGTAGGGAGACACCAGGCATCAATCAACACATGCAAGCTGTGCACTGGTTGGATCTGAAAAGGTGGGACAGCTGAAAGCGGGGGCTTCCGGGTCATAGGCAGATCCAGATTTTCTGATTGGTTACTGGTTGAAAGAATTATTATCAATAGAAAGGAATGTCTGGGTTGTGATAAGGAGTTGTGGAGACCAAGGTTTTATCATGCAGATGAAGCCTCCAGGTAGCAGGCTTCAGGGAGAATAGATTGTAAATGTTTCTTATCAGAATTAAAAAGTCTGTTCTGTCAGTAATTCTGAAAAGGGAGAAGGGTATAACGAGGTATGTCCAGCTCCCCTTTCCAATCATGGCCTGAACTCGTTTTTCAGGTTAACTTGGGATTGCCCTTGGCCAAGAGGAGGAGTCCATTCATGTGGCTGGGGGAGGACTGAGAATTTTATTTTTGGTTTACAGCAGATGTATCTAGTCTCTTGGCCAGCCTCTATGCCTTTACTCATGCTGTTCCCTCAACTGGAATGCCTTCCACAAGCCAGTTCCCCTGAAAAAGCCCCAGGCAACCTGTAAGTTTCCATTTAAGAGCTACTTTCCCTATGAACACATCACCACACACTCTCCAGAGGGGACACCTTCTCCCCTGAACTCACAAGCATTTTCCAGGTTACACATGAATCTTATGCAGGAAATTTGCATGTAAGACCTCCCCAGCCACAGGGAACTGTGAGTCCATTAAACCTCTTTTTCTTTGTAAGTTACCCAGTCTTGGGTATGTCTTTATCAGCAGCGTGAAAACAAACTAATAAAGTAAATAAAAGAGGTGCGTGGTTGCATTCATCTGAGGCTTTGATCAGTGATCACTGAATCTGCATTTTACATGGGAAAGCAGAGGGCAGAAGAATGGTCAATTTAAACTGCAAACTTCTTCAGCGCAGGCAGAAGTCAACAGACTTTTGTCTTGACTGGGCTTAGCTCCTGTGTTAGTCAATTTTCACACTGCTGATAAAGACATACCCAAGACTGGGCAATTTACAAAAGAAACAGGTTTAATGGACTCACAGTTCCACATGGCTGGCAAAGCCTCACAGTCACGGTGGAAGGTGAAAGGTACATCTCACACATGGTGGCAGACGAGAAAAGAGAGAGCTTGTGCAGGGATACTCCTCTTTATACAACCATCAGATCTCATAAGACTTATTCACTATCAGGAGAACAGCACGAGAAAGACCCACCCCCATGACTGAGTTACTTCCCACTGTGTCCCTCCCAAGACATGTGGGAATTGTGGGAGCTACAATTCAAGATGAGATTTGGGTGGGGACAGAGCCAAACCCTATCAGCTCCATTCTTAGCATAGGATCATTGAATATTTTGTTGAATGGGTGAGTGAAAACAGATAGGAATCCACTGGGGAAATGTTCTAACTTGAACATCCTGTGAGTCTAGATTCTTCCCCACTCCCTGACATAGCCTCTCACAGCTGATGCTGGCAGTGAATGAAATCTTCTCTTGGCAGAATGCCATTGATATACATGTTCTCTTTGGAAAGCTCCAGTTTTAAACTAGACCCAGAATCTTCTCCTCAGACAGACAACAAGATGTGATTCAGTGAAAGCCGCAGTAGCAGACTGTGGCCGATTCTCATTTCAGATTCCTGTTTTCAGCTTGCTGGGCGACTTGGAGCAAGTAACAAATCCTGTGGGCTTTCGTGTCACCCTTTATATGCTCAAAAGTGGGGTAGACTCTGTAAATCAAAAATAAAATCCTAAGTCCCCCAACTGATTGATGGACCCCCTTCTTGGCCAAGGGCATTCCAAAGAAACCTGAAAAACTAGGTTAGACCATGATGGGAATTGGGTGGTCAGACATGCCTTCTTACACTCTCCTCCTTTTGGAAGGCACAGGTGACCAGCATTAAAAGTAAAACAGAGATCTGAAGACTGACAAAACAGCAGTAAGATACCAACATGATAGATGGGAGGCCCTGAAAGAAATCCAAGTATTTTACCCCAAAATATATTTCCTTGACATATTTTGAAATGGCCCTTCAAAGCTGTCTCTTGTGGGGAAAATCTACATTCTGTAGAGAATCCCCTTCCTTTCCCAGGTCTTTTTCCTGATCCAGGAGAGAATTAAGTAAGAGTCTGGCACCCTTTCATGTCCAATAAGAGCTCTGAAGCCTGCTGCCTGGAGGCTTCATCTGCATGATAAAAATCTTGACCTCCACAAGAACTTATCATAACCCAAATGCTCCTTTCTATTGATTCTAGGTCTCCAGATAATAACTTAACTCTTTCAACCAATTGTCAGTTGGAAAATGTTTGAATCTACCTATGACCTTGAAACTCTCCCCAGCTTTGAGTGGTCCTGCCTTTCCGGACTGTATCAATGCACACCTTCCATGTATTGATTGATGTCTTATGTCTCCCTGAAACGTGTAAAACCAGGCTGTAACCAGACCTCCTGGGGCACATGTTCTCAGGACCTCCCAGGACTGTGTCAAGAGTCATGGTCCTCCCATTTGACTCAGAACAAATCTCTTCAAATATCTTACAGAATTTTACTCTTTCCCTCAACAACTCATCCTGGGGAATGCCAGAACAATTCATGGTACTGTGGAAAGGGTCACAGTCCTGTATCCAAAACCTTGGGCACACTGGGTTTTAGAATCAGAATTTGGGGAGCTGTAGAAATTTTTTAGAATCAGAGTTCTTTGGGAGCTGTAGAAATTCTTACCTGTACCTATGTAAGCCAAAGAAAATGACTGACTAGAGTCTCAGTTATTTTAGAGATTTATTTGGCCAAGGTTTAGGATGTGCCCAGGAAAAAGGAACACAAAACCACAGGAAATATCAGTGATTCATGGTTTTTCCAAAGAGCATTTGGGGACGCCTATATTTAAAGAGAAAAGAGTAGGCAGTACGGAAGAGACGAAGGAAAAAAAAAAAAGGAAGAGTAGGTAATATGGTTTGGCTGTGTCCCCACCCAAATCTCATTGTGAATTCTAGCTCCCATAATTCCCATGTGTTGTACGAGGGACCCTGTGGGAGATCATCGAATCATGGGGGCAGTTCCCCCCATACTGTTCTCATGGTAGTGAATAAGCCTCATGAGATCTGATGGTTTTATAAGGGGTTTCCCCTTCCAATTGGCTCTCATTCTCTCTTGTCATGTAAGATGTGCCTTTTGCCTTCCACCATGATCGTAAGACCTCCCCAGCCACAAGGAACTGTGAGTCCATTAAACCTCTTTTTCTTTGTAAGTTACCCAGTCTTGGGTATGTCTTTATCAGCAGCGTGAAAACAAACTAATAAAGTAGATAAAAGAGGTACGTGATTGCATTCATTTGAGGCTTTGATCAGTGGTCACTGAATCTGCATTTTACATGGGAAAGCAGAGGGCAGAAGAATGGTCAATTTCAAGTTGTCTTGCACACAATGCATTTTTAATAAACATAGAGGATGCAGTCAGACAGGCATATGGCTCAGGTGAGTGGAGGGATGATTTCAATTCTGTCCTCTGTCCCATAACTGTGAAGATAAACTGTTAATTTACATTGTCAGGATGAAATTCAACAGAACTGCTTCAGGGTAAAAGATATTGAAGCCCACAAAGAATTTCCTCGTGAGTAAATTGTGAGGGAGGTATGCAGCCTTTTATCTTTGCAGTTATGAATTTGGGAACAAAATGGGAAGCCGGTTTGCATGACTGTTCCCAGCTTGACTTTCCCCTTTGGCATAGTAAGTTGAGGGCCCCAGGGTTGTATTTTCCTTTCACACATACATGATCTAACACTCTCTAGTGGGTCTGGGTCAGCATCGCAACTTAACACGTCAATATTCCTGCAATGAAATGTGTGCACAGTCACATGAAATGAGATAAGTAAACGTCATAAATAGCCTTATATTCCACTACAGTTAGGTTTTACCACCTTTTTTTTTGACACAGACTCTCACTCTGTAGCCCAGTGGGGTGCAGTGGTACAATTCTGGCTCACCGCAGCCTCCGCCTCTCAGGTTCAAGAGATTCTCCTGCCTCAGCCTCCCGAGTAGCTGGGACTACAGGCACATGCCACCATGCCCAGGTAATTTTTGTATTTTTAGTAAAGATGGGGTTTCATCATGTTGGCCAGGCTGGTCTCAAACTCCTCTCTTTGTGATCCACCTGCCTCAGCCTCCCAAAGTGCTGGGATTACAGGCATGAGCCACTGCGCCCGGCCTCATCTTTTTTTTTTTTTTTTTTTTTTTTTTTTTTAGTTTCAGGATCTCAGATAAAAGGTTGCAAGCCTATAATAAAACTTCTGTTACAGCAATGCTTATTGATCTGAAAACAAAAAAAGGATATTGGGTATAACCACAATAAACACATGCCCTGGTGGTGACATCCGCCTTTGGGGGTGATGTCCCAGGTGAGAAGGACAATTTGCTCCCTGAGCGAGTCCCGGAGGAAGCAGCAGGGGCACCTTCTTCCAGGGTTTGATCACAGCCCGAGGCTGAACGTGCAGTTTACACGTGCCCAGGCAATGACTGTACAGATCTTATGGTGCAGGTTTAACCAAACAAGTCCTCATAAAACAGGTAAGAAACTTCAAGATTTGTGCACACAGCATGTGCCCTGGGGGTGACAGTCGTAAGGCAAACACAAACTGCAACCTCACAGGGCAGAGCTGACGCTTTTCCGCCTGTTAGGAGCTTGTCTGGAGCCATTATCTGAGATTAAAAGACTGACAGTCCGATATAGGTCCAAAAGGAACTATCAAGAATATTGAGGTCGGTTGTGGCGGCTCACACCTGTAATCTCAGCACTTTGGGAAGGGAGGATCACTTGAGGCCAGGAGTTTGAGACCAGCCTGGGCAACATAGTGAGACCCCATCTCTACAAAAAAATTTTAAAATTAGCTAGGCACAGTGGTGCACACCTATAGTCCTAGCTACTTGGGAAGCTGAGGTGGGAAGACCGCTTGAGCCCAGGAGTTCAAGGCTGCAATGAGCTATAATAGTGCCACTGCACTCCAGCCTGGGCAACAGAATGGACCTTGTCTCAAAAAAAAGGAGAAAGGTATTGAAATATGGATGCGGACCCACTGCCATTAACAGTAACCCTTACCTTAAGAATATATCATGCTTTTGGATGACATTTTAAAATGAACCATACAGAAATAGAAGACAAGTATCTGTAATGTTTTCAATGATATTTAACATCCTACTAGACACAATCCCAGGACCTTCCAAATTTCCCCCAAACTAAACAATAAGCATTGTGATTCTCTTTCAGAGTTCTCCACTCAATAGCAAAAGGGGGAGGGGGGAGGGATAGCATTAGGAGATATACCTAATGTAAATGATGAGTTAATGGGTGCAGCACACCAACATGGCACATGTATACATATGTAACAAACCTGCACGTTGTGCACATGTACCCTAGAACTTGGAAGTATAATAAAAAATAAATACCAGCTACTCGGAGAGGCTGAGGCAGGAGAATGGCGTAAACCCGGGAGGCGGAGCTTGCAGTGAGCTGAGATTGCGCCACTGCACTCCAGCCTGGGCGACAGAGCGAGACTCTGTCTCAAAAAAATAAATAAATAAATAAAAAATAAATAAATAAGAAGTCATGTCGGGGAAATACTTGTGCTTTCACCCACAGCCAAGACAGCAGGACTATTACACAAAAACATAATCTGGCAATAAACTAAATGCATTTCTTTGTCAGCAAATACTTTTGGAAAATGTATTGAAAACAATGGCGACAATTTGAAGACAGAAACTTAAGAAAGGTGCACACAGCAGGCAGGTTTGCTGTGCTCAGGGAAAAGGGTTTTTCCCACGTTTCAGCCTGTGATACTTGCTAGATTCAGTCTGTTACAACACGTACAAAATACCACTTTTGTGAGTCAATGATCAGGTTGATGCAAAAGTAATTGCGGTTTTTGTCACTACGGTAAATTTATATTCTGAACTAAATGAGTTCTTACGTGAAAGCCTTGTTCGAGGGGAAAAACGTCTAGGGTGTCTCCTGAAGGAACGGATGCTTTGACTGAAATAAAAGAAGGGTTTTGGGGCGGGCTTACAGAGACAGAAGCACAGCTAATTTCATTCACTCCATATTCCTGGCAAGTTACTAGAGCAAAGGGCACAAAAGGCTCCAGGATATCAATAGTAAAAGCACAGATATTTAAAATATAGCCATACTGCCAAAAAACTGCTTTAGTAAAATAGGCAGTGACCTAAATCCCCTGGAAATACCCAGAAATTTGCTGTCTATCTTGTGTCAAAAAACTTGAGAAGGGCTGTAAATTAAAAATAAATTATGCATTATTTTTTAAGTTCAAAATAGAATGACCTACTCTTGGATGACAGATATCCCTCAAGAGCCTATGGCATCCATAAATACTTTCAGAAAAAATAAACGTACTTAATTTGTTACCTCAAGGTAAAGATGACATTTAAACGATGAATGAGAAACTAATGCTTCCCAATAAAAAAGAATACTTGTACTACTAGAGAGGCATTTTGAAAATGGATGTTTGGAAATGTTTCCATGATTAATGATTTGTGGCTGAAAATGCTATAATTTAATTTATAAAAACTCGTATATTCACACTTGAAAAACTTGGAAACAGATTTTTCTAAGCTTTTAAACGTCTTCCATATGAAGAGTTTCAGCAAGTTTTGAACCCATTTGTTAAAAATATTGAAATGCATCACCTTTCAGTTAGTTTGCAAGAGCAACTGACTGGCATCATGAGAAATGGAAATTTACTAGCTGAATTTCAACAAAAACTTTTGCATAATACATGGATGGCTTCACAAAGCGAGTATCATAATTTATTAAGCACCACCAACTATGAATTTCTTCTACTTGGATCTACATCTCTTTTGGGGGGTATCTTTTCCAGTATTGAAACCAAAAATACGTGAATTAAAACCAGACCTGTGAATTACTCTATCACAAAGTATTAAATCATGATTTTGAAAATAACAAAAACAGATCTACTAAGATGGCTGCCATGGAAAATACAGCCAGTAATGATATTTTAATGAGAGGAAAAAAGGTTTCTTTCCTATGCTATTAAATAAACCATATTGAAAAATAAATTTGAAACATTGCTTATTTCATCTTCATCATCTCATGCTTTTAAATACAATCTGTCAGCAATCCACACATATAATTTATAATTAAACAAATATGCAGGTACTGGAGGTATGTGCTCAAAAATTTTCACTAATAGGGGTACGCAATCCAAAAAAGGTGAGACATCACAGATCTGTAAAATGGGGGGGGACCACTGACATGTCTCCCAAAATTAATGAGAGAAAAAAATAAATATGAATATGCTTTGAAAGAAGGACAAAGTGCTAAAGAGAGGTAAGGCATTATAAACCTCCTTGCAGGAGGTATATTTAACCCACGTAAGAAAGGAAATCTGAAACAGATGCTGTTATGTAAAGATGAACCTTAAGAATGCATGTGCCTGAAAATATTAGCCGTGAGTTTTGCTCACCATATACATGAACTTCAAGGTACTGACTCTACTTTTTGTTATTTTCTTCTTATTGCTTTATTATACAAACATTATAATGACAATGGTGATTAGCAGCTACTGTTGACTGGATTTCTCCTAAATGCCAGGCCCAAAGGAGCATACATCACCTCTATTTCTTACAACATATCCAGAAAGATTCAGTAGAGAAGTGGCAAGAAGATGGTACAAAGAGGTGGTTAAGGCTGTCACCTTTACGGTAAGAGTAGGTGGATCTGGAGGCCCAGATTTGCTCTGAGTGACTATGACAAGTCCTCCACGTTCCCTTGCCTGTCTGTAGGTACCGACCTTATAGGTGGGTGGGGAAGACCGAATGAGCTGATGTATAGAAAGGCTAAGAACAAAGCATGGGGGGAAATGAGTTGCTAGTGTTACAAACTATTATTATTACACCCATTTCACAGATGACAAAGCTGAAGCCATTCATTGAGGAAGCTAGGATTTGACTTACAGGAACACTGTAATTGTAATGAAGTGATCTGAAAAAAACAAGGAAAATGATCACTCCTGTTTTCACCACATGAACATATCAACTGTTCTCATTTTCTGTATGTTCCTTTCAGGTCCTATCTGTATGTTTTTGTCTTTATTTTATATATAAGTCACAGTACAGTTGACGCTTAATAACACAGGTTTGAATTATATGGGTCCACTTATACATGGATTTTCTTCTGCCTTGACCACCCCTGAGATGGCAAGACCAACTGATACGGTTTGGCTCTGTGTCCTGACCCAAATCTCATCTCAAATTGTAATCCCCACGTGTCGAGGGAGGGACCTAGTGGAAGGCGACTGGATCATGGGGGTTTCCTCCATGCTGTTCTCACGACAGTGAGTTCTCACGAGATCTCGTGGTTTTATAAGTGCAGTTTCCTGTGCTCTCTCTCTCTGTCTTTTCTGCCACCTTGTGAAGAAGACACTTGCTTCTCCTTAGCCTTCCACCATGATTGTAAGTTTCCAGAAGCCTCCACAGACATGTGGAACTGTGAGTCAATTAAACTTCTTTCCTTTATAAATTACCCAGTCTTGGATCTTCCTTTATAGCAGTGTGAGAACAGACTAATACACCAACCTCTCTTCTTTCTCCTCCTCAGCCTACTCAACGTGAAGACGATGAAGATGAAAACCTTTATGACAATCCACTTTCACTTAATGAACAGTAAATAGATTTTCCTCTTCCTTATGATTTTCTTAAAAACATTTTCTTTTCTCTAGCTCGCCTTTATTGTAAGAATATGATATATAATACATATGACATACATAGTATGTGTTAATGGACTTTATGTTACTGGTTAGGCTTCTGGTCAACAGTAGACTCTTTGGCCAGGTGCAGTGGCTCATGCCTGTAATCCCAGCACTTTGGGAGGCTGAGGTGTGTGGATCACCTGAGGTCAGGAGTTCGAGACCAACCTGGCCAATGTGGCAAAACCCCATCTCTACTAAAAATACAAAAATCACCCAGATATGATGGCCCATGCCTGTAATCCCAGCTACTTGGGAGGCTGAGGCAGGAAAATAGCTTGAACCCAGGAGGCAGAGGTTGCAGTGAGCCAAGACTGCGCTACTGCACTGTCAGTGGGAGAGACAGAGCAAGACTTCATCTCAAGAAAGAAAAAAAAAAGTAGACTATTAGTAGTGAAGTTTCTAGGAGCCTAAAGTTATATGTGGATTTTCAACTGCCAAGGAGGTCAGCACCTCTAACCCTCGCATCGTTCAAGAGACAATTGTAGCCATCAAAAAATTTTTCTCATGTTTTCCCCATCTATCTCCAAAGCTATAACGAGGTTAGTATTTTTGTCTATGATGGTACTATTTAAAAACATTCTCCAGTACTTCAATTATGTTTTCACTCTTCTTCAAGATAAATACTAACACAAATAAAAACATAAACATTAAAAAAAGTCTGAAAGAGCACAAATAGACAATCTAAGCTCACACTTCAAGGAACTAGAGAAATAAGAACAAACCAAACCCAAACCCAGCAGAGGAAAAGAAGTAACAGGCCGGACATGGTGGCTCATGCCTGTAATTCTAGCACTTTGGGAGGCTGAGACAAGTAGATCACTTGAGCCCAGGAGTTCAAGACCAGCCTGGGCAACATGGCAAAACCTTGCCCCTCCCCGCCCCCCAAAAAGTCAATTGTACAGACAAGTTTTTACATTGTGCTTATATCATAAAAAGTACTTATTTCAGACAGATGCAAGCTTCTAAAGGGTATTCATAATTATCTTTTTTTTTTTTTTTTTGAGACAGAGTCTCACTCTGTCACCCAGGCTGGAGTGCAGTGGCACGATCTCGGCTCACTGCAAGCTCCGCCTCCTGGGTTCACGCCATTCTCCTGCCTCAGCCTCCCAAGTAGCTGGGACTACAGGCGCCCGCCACATGCCCGGCTAATTTTTTGTATTTTTAGTAGAGACGGGGTTTCACCATGTTAGCCAGGTTGGTCTCAATCTCCCGAGCTCGTGATCCGCCTGCCTCGGCCTCCCAAAGTGCTGGGATTAGAGGCGTGAGCCACCACGCCTGGCCTCATAAGTATAATCTTAATGAATGTATAGCAGTCTATTGATTAAATATACCATAATTTAAATGACCATTCCATTCCTATTAGTCTTTTAGGTGGCTTCCAAATTCTTAATATTAAAACCAGTGAGGGGCGAGGCGTGGTGGCTCACACCTGTAATCCCAGCATTTTGGAAGGCCAAGGCAGGCAGATCATTTGAGGTCAGGAGTTTGAAACCAGCCTGGCCAACATGATGAAACCCCATCTCTACTAAGAATATAAAAATTAGCCAGGAGTGGTGGGTGGGTGCCTGTAATCCCAGCTACTTGGGAGGCTGATGCAGGAGAATTGCTTGAGTCCAGGAGGTGGAGGTTGCAGTGAGCAGAGATCACGCCATTGCACTCCAGCTTAGGTGACAGAGCAAGCCTCTGTCTCAAAAAAAAAAACAAACAAAAAACGAAAAAAGCTATGAGGCCATCAGCATTTTCATGCATGTGGCACTTTTTCCCCTTTATGATTGATTTCCCTAGCATAAATTCCCAGAAGGAAGATTACTAGTTCATAGGTATGAAATATTTTTATGGCTTCGAGTATGTACTTCCAAATGGCTTTCCAAAGGTGTGATTCTGATTTTAAAAGGCCACCAGCTATGGGGTCCAGGCAAAATCTCACTTAGGAAGGGTAGGAGTGCAAAGATACCTTTGCAAAAAAAAAAACAAAAACAAAAAACAAAAACCTGCTCTCTTGCTCTCTTCAGATGTTTCCCAATTCACACCAGTCTTCCCCTACTGATTTCTCCTGTTTTTACTGAGTGATCTCTGTGCTCCTCTTTAAAAGAATTTTCCACCTCCAGAAGCTAATTTGAAATACTAATTTACACATAGAAATCACCTTCATTATCTCTAGCCTTTGCCCATTAAAGAGACAGAAAAATCTATACCAGTTCAGTCCCCAGTGTCCACAGGGCGTTAACCTTCAGAGACCCAGAACTAGAGGTTGCACATACACCCAGAGATTGCTCCCAACTCTCCACTCTTTCACAGCAAAGCATTATTTTTCCACCTAGATTCGGCCAGACATTGCCCAATTTTCCACCTGCCTCCCCCTTTTCCAAACATCCCAAGGACAACAAATGTGCCTGGAACGTCACCATTAGCATAGACTACTCCATACCTGTGCCCTTCTTTACATCCGTGGATGACAGGCAGCGCAAAGTAAAAATGGCAACAACATTCTGTCTCACAAAATTGGGATGGTTTTTTAAAATAGTCTCTCTTTTTAGCACACTCTCTTAGCACGGCCCCCACAGAATCTTCCCACTTGGTATAGATCATGTGTGGGGTTAGAAAAGCCCACAGACTTCAGTCATATTATTGTCGACAATGACAAAGGTTCTACCAAGCGAGTGGATGGAGGACGAGGGCAGATGGGTGCCGAAGACTTAGAACGGAATTATTTCAACCACTTATTTTCCAGGAGCCAAGAAAAGAACACAGATACCAAGAGGCATTTCGAAGGTCCTAGCATGGGGCTAGGTGACATCAATTAATTGCTTTTCCTGAGAAACATCCATTTCTTCCTAGGGGTCCTTCCCAAAAGACAGAGGTTTTTTTGGTTGATTTTTTTTTTTTTTCTGGAGATAGGGTCTCGCTCTGTATCCCAGGCTGGAGTGCAGTGGCACCATGATAGCTCAATGCACCCTTGAACCCCTGGGCTCAAGTGATCCTCCCGTGTTGGCCACCCAAGCAACTAGAACTACAGGTGTGCACCACCATGCCCAGTTAATTTTTAAATTTTTTTGTAGAGATAGGGTCTCACTATGTTGCCCAGGCTGGTCTCCAGTTCCTGGCCTTAAATGATCCTTCCACCTCAGTGTTGCAGGCATGAGCCACCGCACCCAGGCAACTTTTAATCCAAGTCTTGGGAATGGGAGAGATCCCAGTCTCTGCCTTCATTCTAAAATCTTCAGTTCCACAAAGTTGTCACGTAATCTCTCTTCATTTCTCACCATAAGCCTAAGGGGTTGGCATTTTTATTATCTCATTTTATTTACAGATGTGGATAAAGGAGTGAGATGACTTGCTCAAGGTCACACAACTAATAAAGGGTAGAGTTGAGGTTCAAACTCAGATCTGTGTGGCTCCAAAGACTCAGCTCCTGACCACCAGGCTCTCTTCTCTCTTGGTGGAATGCTCCCAGAAAATAAAAGAGCCGTGAAACCAAACGCTACAGTGTTAGGTGTTAGAACTCCAAATGCCAGGAATTACTGAAATGTCTTAGTGTCAATCAACCCTTAATGACCTTGGCAAGCATTCTCCCTGATGACAGCAGACCCAGAGAGTATGAGCAAGTGGGAGCCAAGAAGGACGCATTGAACTAGAAGAGTTCAGGAAGTGCCTGTGCAGCCAGGCAGGATCTGGATGGAGCAGAGCTGGATATGCAGTAGCAGCAGGTGGATGCTGGAGCAGTTCTGTATCCACACTCTCTTCTTCACTGCTAAACTGCTCTAGTCACTCCCTTCGTAAACACAGGCACAGCAAACGCCACCTCTAACCCTGCACCTCCATCTCTCTTTCCCCAGTTCTCAATCCAATTTCTTGGCATAGTCATCCACATCAGTTCCATTTTCCCATTTTCTCATTTCGCACCCCAACCCACTTCAATCTGGCTTCCATGAACCCTTGATCCTGCCAACGACATCATGACCTCGGCATGGCCAAATTCAACAGACTTGTTTCAGTCCTTATATGAACAGACATTTTTCATTTTTGCACAAGTTTAGGTGTTGTTTCTTCTCATTCCTCATACTATCTGCCCCCAAATGTGTTGTTTTATGAGGTCTCAAAAGGGAAAATAAGGACAAGATCAACAGAAGTTAAAGGGCTGAATGCAGCAGCACCCATCTGTAGTCCCAGCTACTCTGGAGGCCAAGATGGGGGGGGTCACTTGAACTCAGGAGTTTGAGTCCAGCCTGGGCAACTTAGCAAGACCCCATCTCAATATGAAAAAAGAAAAGAAAAGAAAAGAGAAACAATAGCAAAGGAAGTTAAAAGATTGCATATTTCTGCCTGTGGAAAAGAAACCTTTGGTAGAATTAAGGTTGCCCAACATGTTATACATCATAAAGCAAGCAGGAATTATATTAGACAAGAATGATGAGCAGACACTGAAATCATTGAAGAGTAGATGTATTAGTCTATTTTCACACTGCCATAAAGACATACCTGAAACTGGGTAATTTATAAAGAATAGAGGTTTAATTATAAAGAAAAGAGGTAATTTATAGAGAAAAGAGATTTCATTGAATCACAACTCCACATGGCTGGGGAGGCCACAGGAAACTTACAATCATGACAGAAGGGGAAGAAGCACGTCTTACATGGTGGCAGCAAGAGAGGGCAAGAAAGATCAGAGAAAACGGCCTTGTAAAACCATCAGATCTCATGAGAAATCACTCACTATCACAAGAACAGCCTTGAGGAAACCACCCCCTGGATCCAATCACCTCCCACCTGGACCCTCCCTCAACATGTAGGCATTAGAGAGATCACAATTCAAGATGAGATTTGGGTAGGGACACAGAGCCAAACCATATCAGTGGACTAGATACGTTATCTAGAATATTCTTCCCAACTCAAAGATTCTAATGGCCTAACTAGTTGTAAACCACAGAAAGGTAAAGATCACCTGCAGTAGCTGTGTTTTTACCTCGGGTGGTGACGTGTTAAACTGTATGGATCAATGAACACTGAGTGTCTTCTATAGTAGGCCCAGTAATGGGCACCCTGGGAGACATAAAAGGATGTGAGTTAGCATATCAGTTCTGCTGTTTGTGACAGAGACCTAAAATGACACCAGCTTCACCAGGGAAGATGGCAGTCTTGCATGGCAAAGTCCTCAGGGGCCCAGGCTGTAAGTTCCTCCCCACTATCGCTAAATGTTGCCCTCTTCCTTGTGGTCCAAGTTGACTCAAAACTACATCTGCATTCCAGCCAGTGGTAGATAGGAGGTGAATCAGTTCGGATGTTCATCCCCTCCAAATCTCCATGTTGAAATGTGATCCCTGGACAGGCACGGTGCCTCATACCTGTAATCCCAGCACTTTGGGAGGCCAAGGAGGGCAGATCACGAGGTCAGGGGATCGAGACCATCCTGGCTAACATGGTGAAACCCTGTCTCTACTAAAAATACAAAAAATTAGCCGGGCGTGGTGGCAGGTGCCTGTAGTCCCAGCTACTCGGTAGGCTGATGCAGGAGAATGGTATGAACCCGGGAGGCGGAGTTTGCAGTGAGCCGAGATGGCGCCACTGTACTCCAGCCTGGGCGACAGAGCAAGACTCTGTCTCAAAAAGAAAAAAAAAAAAAAAAGAAAAAGAAAAAAAAAAAAAAAGAAATGTGATCCCTAATGGCACAGGTGGGCCTAGCGGAAGGTGTTTGGGTTTTGGAGACAGATCCCTCATGAATGGCTTGGTGCCTTCCTCATTGAAAGGAGCAAGTTCTTGCTCTACTAGTTCACGTGAAAGCTGGTTGTTTAAAAGGGTCTGGCACCACCCTCTCTCTCTCTCTTGCTCCCTCTCAACATGTGACATGCAGGCTGTCCTTCCTCTTCAGCCACGTGTGGAAGTTTCCTGAGGTCCTCACCACAAGCAGATGCTGGCACCATGCTTCTTGTACAATCTGCAGAACCATGAGCCAAATAAGCCTCTTTGCTTTATAAATTACCAAGACTTGGGTATTCTTTTATTTATTTATTTATTTATTTTGAGATAAGGTCTCATCCTGTCACCTAGGCAGGAGTGCAGGGGCATGATCATGGCTCACTGCAGCCTAGAACTCCTGGGCTCAAGCAATCCTCCCGCCTCAGCCTCCCAAGCTGCTGGGACTACAGGTGCACACCACCACACCTGGCTAATTTTTTAATTTTCTGTAGAGACAGTGTCTCCCTATGTTGTCCAAGCTGGTCGAGAACTCCTGGCTTCAAGCAGTCCTCCTGCCTTGGCCTCTCAAGATGCTGGGATTACAGGCATGAGACACTGCACCCAGCCTCAGGTATTCCTTTATGGCAACACAAGCAGACTAAGAGGAAAAGGGAAGAGTAAAGCATGCTTCTTGCCTTTAAGGGCAAAATTGGAAATGAAACATGGCACTTTGGTTCACATCCCTGTTCTTTGGTTTATATCTCCTTAGAGGAAAGGATCTACTCCCCTCCAGGCAACCACACTGCAAGAGAAGCTGAGAAGTATCATCCTTCTCTGGGTCGCCAAATGCCCAGCTAAAAAGCCTATCTCTAGGGAAGGTGAGGCGGACAAACAGCAATCTTTATCACAAAGGGGGAAGGATACAACAGAAGCTGATGTTTATCCCCAGGGAGTGAGCTTACCCAAACAACTACCATCAGAGCCCTTACCAGATCCGCCAAACCAAGGAGGAGAGAAAGAGTGAGAAAGGTATCGAGTCATCCAAGGGCATTCGTCTCCTTGAAAATTTTTAACTTTAGAATATTCCAAGTATGATGGCAAAACAAGCCACTTTCAAAGAACTTACAGAGAACATCATCATAAACACAGCAAGCTCAGAGCCAGAGAAACAGAACTACCTGATCCCCAAAATGCTGCTAGAAAAAAGTACACTTCCATTCTCAATATCAAAGACATGGAATCAACCTAGGTGCCCATCAACAGTGGACTGGATAAAGAAAACGTAGTACGAGTGGCTCACACCTGTAATCCCCGCACTTTGGGAGGCAGAGGCGGGCGGATCACGAGGTCAGGAGATCGAGACCATCCTGGCTAACACGGTGAAACCCCATCTCTACTAAAAATACAAAAAATTAGCCGGGTGAGGTGGCAGGCGCCTGTAGTCCCAGCTACTTGGGAGGCTGAGGCAGGAGAATGGCGTGAACCCGGGGGGTGGAGCCTGCAGTGAACTGAGATCCCGCCACTGTGCTGCAGCCTGGGCGACAGCGAAACTCCGTCTCAAAAAAAAAAAAAAAAGAAAGAAAAAAAGAAAATGTGGTACGTATACACCATGGAATACTACGCAGGCATAAAAAAAGAACAAAACCACGGCCTTTGCAACACCCTGGATGCAGCTGGATGCCATTATCTTAAGAGAATTAATGCAGACACAGAAAACCAAATACTGCATGTTCTCACTTATAAGTGGGATCTAAACAATGGGTACCTATGGACTTAAAGATGAGAACAACAGACACTGGGGACTCCAAACAGAGGGAGACAAGGAGGGAAGTGTTGAAAAACTACCTACTGGATACTGTGCTTGCTACCTGGGTGATGAGTTCAATTGAAGCCCAAACCTCAGCATTATGCAATAAACCCTTGTAACAAACCTGCACATGTACCCCTAGAATCCAAAATAAAAACTGAAATTAAAAACAAAGAAAAAATGCATTTGATATCTGAGATCATATCTCATCTAAATACAACTGACAATTCTCCAGGCTCAGCTGAGACAGGCATGCATCTCTGTCTACTTCTGTCTTCTCCCCAGGCTGTGAAGTAGCTACTAGGTAAGGATCCAAAAGAGTTAGGCAAGCTTTTAATGTTCCACCCTCTAAGGGAAAACGTGGGAAATGTCACTTCTGTGTAACTGTGAGGCATTCTTTAATTTCAATATGTCTAAAGTCTCTTAAAACACCCAAATGTAAGAAAACTGAGTTTTAACTCCCAGTGACTCAAATGTAATATAGGACAGAAATGACAGCTTATTTTTAATAAGCTCTGCAAACAACCACTTCCCATTACTCTGAAGTCACTTATCACTTTGTTCTTGAAGAATAACAATGTAAAACTTATTTTTCTAGCCACACTCAGCATTTCCTAAATGGATGGCTTAAATTTCAGAGTGTGAGCTAGTAAAGTTATTTTTAAACCTGTTTTCCAGAGTCTCGTCACATGTCCCAGCTTGTCTGTGTCCCTACTTTGGGGCCTGGAGTGAAAAACAATCCCAAGCTCTGCTCGGCTGTGCCATTTCAGAGAGCCAGCCCTGCTTCGTGAAATCAGAAGCCTTGGGGTTAAGGCATCACTGGTCCTTCTAGATACTGCTGTCATGCAGGAACCTCTCAGAAGAAAGGGGAAAGGGCTTTGACATTAGATCTCTCTTGCTGCATAACAAATTACTTCAACTGAGTCATGAACACAGTATTTTTTAAATTTCATTTATTTATTTTTCAAGACAGGGTCTCTCTCTGTTGCCCAGGGCTGGAATGCAGTGGCACAATCACAGCTCACTGCAGCCTTGAATTCCTGGGCTCAAGTGATCCTTCTGCCTCAGCCCCAGGTAGCTGGGACTACAGGCATGTACCACTATGCCCAGCTAATTTTTATCTATTTATTTATTTTTTGGTATAGACAGGGTCTCACCATGTTGCCAAGGCTGGTCTTGAACTCCTGGCCCTAAGTAATCCTCCCACCTCAGCCTCCCAAAGCATTGGAATTATAGGCATGAGCCACCGTGCCCAGCCCAAACAATATTTACTATCCCAGAGTTTCTATGGGTCGGGAATTTGGGCATAGCATAGCTTGGTGCCTCTGACTCAAGGTGTCTCGTTAGATTGCAACGGAACTGTCGGCTGGGGCTGCAGGCTCATCTCTAGGCTTGACTGGGGACAAGGGGGAATTCTCCTCCAGACTCACTCACACGGTTGCTGACAGGCCTCAAGCCCTTGCCATGTGGCTTATCTACAAGGGGACCTCACGGTGTGGCAGCTGAGTTCTCCCAGGTGAGTGACGTGAGAGACGGAGAGAGGGCACACCTAAGATAGAAGCCACAGTCTTATTATAACCTAATTTCAGAAGTGGCACACATGGCCTCTGCTGCATTGTAGTTATTAGAATGAGTCAATAGGTCCCACCCACATTCAAGGGGAGAGGATTAACAAGGGTATAAATGCTGGAGGCCCCCAGGGGGCCACCAGACAGGCTGCTGACCACAACCTCCTTGTGGTATGAATGGGCGTTTAACTGCACACAGAGAGAGGCATCATTTCATTATCCCACTTGGAAGCCAGAACAAACACAGAATCCCAGTCATTCACAGGGCTGAGGAGACCTTCATTTCCCCACCTTTCAATACCTAGCACATCATTTATAATAAATACTGAACACAGGCCAGGTGCAGTGGGGTGATGGCTCATGCCTGTAACCCCACTTTGGGAGGCTGAGGTGGGAGGATCACTTGAGCCCAGGGTGTTGAGACCAGCCTGGGCAACACTGCAAGACCCCACCTCTACTAAAGAAAATAAATAAATAGAATTAGCTGGACATGGTGGGATATGCCTGTACTCTCAGCTACTCAGGAGGCTGAGGCAGGGGGATCACTTGAGCCCAGAAGTTGAAGGCTGCAGTGAGTTATGGTCACACCACTGCACTCCAGCCTGGGAGACAGAGTGAGACCATGTCTCTCTAAATAAATAAATAAATTCTGAATGCAGCCAGATGCAAATGTGAAAGGCTTCTGGGAGAGACCTCTTTCCCAACCCCTCACCTTCCCCTTGCCTCCCACCCTGGAACCAGAGTCCCCTCCATGCTTGAAGTATTGCAGAAGAAAGTAACTGCTCTTGGCTCAGCTCCTCTGGGGCTCTCTCCTACAGTTCTGCCGGCTCAGCGAGACGGTGTGGCTGCTCTGCCCTCTGCCTTATGGAATGTGCTCTGTGCCACAGGGGGGCTGCCCAGCTCTGGCTCTGTTTGCTGAATACATTAAACAGTGGAGTGAATTAGTAGGAGACTCACTGCGGCCATGGATCTAAGCCACGCCCTTAAGCCCAGCTTCTCTCAATAAATAAAGTGGATATTTTTCACTCCATTGGTCAGATTCCAGTGTTTATTTCTCAAGTGATTTCAAACTCAGCAGGGATAGAAATGGGTGCCCCCTAACGCATCCCCATCACACACAAAGATCTAGTCCACCAGTCCACACTCCTATTTGAAAAGTGAGTAAACTGAGACATTAAGAGGCAGTGGGGTGATGGGAAAACATCCCCAAAAAGTTCCCAAACTCTTACTTAGCCACTAATTATTTATTAAGCCCCCGGCTGTGTGCTAAGCTCTGGGCTGGGGCTGGCTATTTTCCGTTTACTTGTTTGTTTTTTTGAGACAGGGTCTCACTCTGTCACCCACACTGGAGTACCATAGCCTGATTGTAACTCACAGTAGCCTCAAGCTCCTGGGCTCAAGCAGTCCTCCCACGTCAGCCTCCTGAGTAGCTGGGACTACAGGCATGCACGATTATGCCCTGCTTTTTTTTTTTTTTTTTTTTTTTCCAGAGATGGGATCTTACTATGTTGCCCAAGTTGGTCTCAGACTCCTGGCCTCAAGCGATCTGCCTTGGCCTCCCAAAGGGCTGAGATTACAAGCATGAGCCACCAAATTTACCCAGGGCTGGCCCTTATTCCAGACATCTTCCTGTTCCGTCCCAGGCAAATGACTACACCCCTCTGAGCCCCAATTCTCTCATCTCAAAAATGGGGATCAAGTGAAATGGTACATATAAAGTTTGCACCTACAGTAAACAGTCACCAAATGTCAGCTACTCCCTCGAACTTGCCGGGGGAATGCCTACTCGCATTACATACAGAGACAATAAAGCTATTTTTCAAAGACAATTTAAAGAAGGAGGCGATCTGCCTACGATTGGATGAATGGGGGCATTTCAGTTCCACTCCTGTGGTTTTTGACCCTACCTCCCACTCTCTGGACCCCCAAAAAAGAATGTGGCAGCGTGTTGTGCATTGTCAGGGAGCCACGAGATTCCCCGGGCGTTCTGGCAGGCGACGCCTGAGATTGTGCCAGGGCAGTAACAAACCAAGACAAAGAACTTAGGCAACTCCCTCAAGGACACTCAGTGAGCATGGAGCACAGACAAAAATAGAGCAGAGGATGGATCACTCCCTTCCCCATCCTGGCTTTCTTTTCTTCTCTCTCTCTAATGGCTTAGATGATTATTTTCTCCCAGCACGACCATCAGCTATTAGAGCAGGTGCAGTTTTTGTAAACACCCCGCAGAAGTGCTGCGAGGGAGGTCAAGGGCAGGTGCCCCCGCCGAGGGCTGGCCTGGATTCCATGTTTCTGGTTCTTGTTGCTATTGTTCGGTTGCATCGGCACACAGCCTGGAGGTTGCATCCTGCGATCCAGGAGTGTTTGGCAGCAGAAGGAACACCAGCCCGTTCCTCCCAGGTGGGACAGATGACAGAAAGTCTAAGGCAAAGCAATGCATTCCCTATCTTATAGAAAAAGATAACAAGGCACCCCTATAGGCAGCCAATTATGCAGCCACCCAGGATGTGTAGTTTGCAGAGCCCCGGAGAAAAACGCTCTAAGCAGGAGACCAGGCCCGTCCAACAGTGAGGCTGTGAGGACAATGGTATTGCTGAAACCTACGGCCAGTGGCCTTGACAAAACACAGTTTGCTTTCTGGTGCAGCAAGTTTCAGTTTGGTCTTTGGAGCTCAGTTTTGCACCATTGAAAATTAAAATACCCTGAGATAGGGTAGCAATGAAGCCCTCAGCCACTCCTTATACCTCAGTGGAAGTGAGTTTGTCAGCTCCTTTCCTAAGAGGGTAGATTTTTATTTTTATTTTATTTTATTTTTTTGAGACAGAGTCTCACTCTGTCACCCAGGCTGAAGTGCAGTGGCACAATCACACCTCACTGCAACCTCCACCTCCTGGGTTCAAGCGATTCTCCTGCTTCAGCCTCCCAAGTAGCTGGGATTACAGGTGCCTGTCACCACACCCGGCTAATTTTTGTGTTTTTAATAGAGACAGGGTTTCCACCACGTTGGTTAGCATGGTCTCGAACTCCTGACCTCAGGTGATCCACCCACCTCAGCATCCCAAAGTGCTGGGATTAAAGACATAAGCCACTGCGCCTGGCCAAGAGCAGACTTTTAAATGGTACAAGATATGCAAAGACAAGGACACTGGGAACCAGACGGAAGGAAGCATCCCTGTGAAGAGGGAGCGGGGCTTGAGGAAAAAGGCGCCTCTTTCTTCATGCTTCCCAGTGCTGGGCCTGTGGGAACCCAGACCACAGGCTAGACTAAATAGAAGTTTGCTTTCGTTTGGTGCAAGACCCATTACTTCCATCACTGGGAGGCTGAATGCAGTGCTGGGAGATTGATAAAAGCCTGACTTTTCAGTAAATCTGGAGAAAAATATCTGATGATGTTTTATCTTATTCTTCTGTATTTTCTGGTCTTATGGAAACTAATTCTGTACAACAGCGGTTCCATCAAAGCCTTTCTTTTCTTCTCTCCCTCCCCCTTGCAACACTGGACAAAAATTTCTCATTTCATACATCATTTATTCCAGCAGTAATTCCATCCAAGTCACTCCAGGTCCTTGGCAAACAAAAACAGCAAAATGAAATTCGGTGGCAGTATTAAGATGATGGTTGCGGGTGATACAGCCTTCTGTGCAGTAAAGTCACAAACCCTGGGCAGCGGGTCTGATTCTCAACCACGGGCAACACCTAAAACGAACAGACCAAATTTTTTTTTTTTTTTTTTTTTTTTTGAGATGGAGTGTTGCTCTGTCACCCAGGCTGGAATGCAATGGCGCAGTCTCGGCTCACTGCAACCTCTGCCTTCCGGGTTCAAGTGATTCTCCTGCCTCAGCCTCCCGAGTAGCTGGGACTACAGGCGCACGATGCCACGCCCAGCTGATTTTTTGTATTTTAGCAGAGACAGGGTTTCACTGTGTTGCCCAGGCTGGTCTCAAACTCCTGAGCTCAGACAATCTGCCCGCCTCAGCCTCCCAAAGTGCTAAGATTACAGGCATGAGTCACTGCGCCCAGCCAAACAGACCGAACTTTTTATCCTTAAGATCAAAATCAAACCTCCAGTGTCCTCTGCATAGGCAGGAGACCCAACAGTCACTATGCAGAAGGAGGCAAGGTACAAAAAGGCACTTAGACACCCAGGCCACCTGGCAACACAGAACAAATCTCGCAGTCCCCAAATTCAGGAATGAGCATCCCTAATACGGAAACCTGCTTGAACAGTGGAAACAATGCATCTGCTTCAACACTGTGGTTTATCCTGGTAGAAAGTTCCATGTCAACATGGTTCATTATGATCATGGATGAAAGCAAGCTCTGTTCTAGGACAGGCAGCTCAGTTTGTAGAGGGTGCAGTTTAGTTTTCCTCCATTCACCCTACCCCTTCCCTGCTCCTTGGCTGGTACTTGAAGATTAAATGCAATGGGCTGGGAGCGGTGGCTCACACCTCTATCTTAACACTTTGGGAGGCCAAAGTGGGCTGATCACCTGAGCTCAGGAGTTCAAGACCAGCCTGGGCAACATAGTAAAACCCTGTCTCTACTAAAAATACAAAAAATTAGCCGGGTGTGGTGGCAGATGCCTGTAATCTCAGCTACTTGGGAGGCTGAGCCACGAGAATAGCTTGAACCTGGGAGGCGGAGGTAGCAGTGAGCCGAGATTGCACCACTGCACTCCAGCCTGGGCGACAGAGTGAGACTCTGTCTCAAATAAATAAATAAACATATAAAATTAAATGCAATGTCCTTACAGATAGCTCAGAAACTGATCATGCAAACTAACTAAAAGTGACAGGATAGCTCTCCTATTGTAGCCTGGTTGGTTGTGCTAAACCACCCAAAGCAAGAAATGTGTTGATATGGTTTGGATTTGGATGTGTGTCCCACCCAAATCTCATGTCAAGTTGTAATCTCCAGTACTGAAAGGGGGGCCTGGTGGGAGGTGACTGGATCATGGGGGCAGATTTCCCCCTTGCTCTTCTCATGATAGTGAGTTCTCATTAGATCTGGTTGTTTAAAAGTGTGTGGCACCTCCCTCTTTGACCACTTCCTCCTTCTCTGGCCATGTGAGACGTGCCTGCTTCCCCTTTGCCTTCCACCATGAGTTTCCTGAGGCCTCCCCAGTCATGCTTCCTGTACAGCCTGTGGAACTGTGAGTCAATGAAACCTGTTTTCTTTATGAATTACCCAGTCTCAGGTAGTTCTTTATAGCAATGTGAGAATGGACTAACACATGTGTGCTCCCAAGGGCTGTGGGTCAGCACAGAACCAGAGAATGAGAGCCCGGAAGGCAGGGCCACCCCTACCATCCAGCAGTAGAGATGCACCCACTGTCCCAGACTCCCGCCATCACATGCTGGATTCATCGGCTCCCCTTGTCCTGATTACAGGCTCCCAGAGCGACCTTCTGATCATCCTGGCTTCCCATATGGCCAACAGGGAACTCTTACACTGATCATGCCAATGAGAAGATGCCAGGCTCTGGGGCAGTTCTATCTCTCTTTGCAATTTAATTCATTGGCCTTCTAAGGTCTACTTCTGCTGAAGGTAACTTTCAGCTGATATGAGTCCCTCACAGAGGCATTGTCTTGGGAGCCTTCAGAACAGAAGACACGATGCTGATGGAGGATGAGCTCATCCAGGGGCTGCCCGGCTCCCTCGCCATCCTCTGTCCCTCCAACACCTCACCTTAGTCCTGTGAACATGGGATAAAACCCACAAGGTAGGCATTGGCTCTTACCCCTGACGCTGCCCCAGGCTTGTCAGCTCAGTAACTCATAGACTCTACACTTGGAAAGGAAGGTGTGAGAAAGATAGAGGAACAGGAGTGTGGGGCAGAGAGCCAAACACGGGAATATTTCAAACGGCTTTCTTCCTGGTTGGTGAAGAAGCCCTTCTTCAGCTCTCTGGACCTCAGTTTCCCCCTCTGTAATGCAGGGAGTAGAACCTACTTCACAGGGTTGTTGAGAGGATTAAAGGAGACAATACGTGTGAACTTAGAACTCACTGTGGAAATGCATGCTACTTCTGAGGGAGGAGATGGGACTGGACTTTGGACGAGATTGATGACTGGCTAAATTACAGAAGAGGCACCAAAAGCACCTCTCCATAACATACGCCCATCAGCACCATGACAGCCCACCACTGCCGTGGCCACACCCAGAGGTTACCACCCCTTGTCTAGAAATTTCTGAATAACCCACCCCTTAGTTCGCATGTAATTAAAAGTGGGTATAAATAGGACTGCAGTATGGACCCTGAGCGGCCGCTCTCTACACACTGCCTATGGGGCAGCCCTGCTCTGCAGGAGCAGTCACAGAGCTGTAACACTAACGCCTCCATAAAGCTGGTTTCTTCTACCACTGGCTCACTCTTGAATTCTTTCCTGAGCAAAGCCAGAAACCTTCACAGGTTAAGCCCCAATTTTAGGGCTCACCTGCCCTACATCACTTCCAATCACTTATCAAATCCCCCCTAGTCCCTAACTCCTGCTTTCCTATGCCGTATATCTATGATTCCCCCCTACTCCCCACTGCTTTGGCAAAAATACAAGTAACCCTGGAATGGTCAGTAGCAGTAGAGCATGTTCTGCAAGGCTGCACCACCTCCACTGACCCTGACCACCAAGGCTCCCAAGAGGTGTTCAGTCTTTTGCCCCTGCACAAATGAGATGGTGGGGTGGGGGCAGTGGTGGGCAGTAATCACAGAAAGAAAGAACAAGAAATCTAAGGACAGAAATGTGTAGGCCTCAGGGATTTGGCAGATCACCTCAGAGAGGAGGACTGGGCATCCACACACTTTAACTTTATGACTCATGATCTTACATCCTAAACTCTCTTTCTCAATATTTGCTCACACTCCCTGAATCTCCCCATGTTCGCTGGTCTATGTAGCAATCCTAGAATTCTCCAAAGCAAATGGTGACTCTGAATACAACTCAGGGAATTCTTGGGCTACTAAAGATCCTCATATACCCCAAGGGAGAGAAGCCACCGGGAACCTACTTCCCCAGTGTTATGGACTTAATGCCTGTGCCTCCCCTAAATTTCATGCTGAATCTATATCCCTGCAATGTCATGATATTTGAATGTGGGGCCTTTGGGAGGTAATTAGGTTTAGATGGTGTCATGAGGGTGGGGCCCTCATAATGGGATTAGTGCCCTTATAAGAAGAGAAAGAAGAGACTAGAAAGCTCTCTCTCTCTCTCTCCCCCTTCTCTTTTCTCTCTCCTTTCTTCTCTCCTTGCTCTGTCATGTGAGGACACAATGAGAAGGTGACCAACTGCAAACCAGGAAGAGAGCCCTCACCAGTATCTGACTATGCTGGCACCCTGATCTTTGTCTTTTCAGCCTTCAGATTTCCCTTCCCTCCCTAGTCATATTTCAGAAATCCTAAGTCTAAGGTTCTCAAATTTGTTCATGCATCAGTATTACCCAGAGGGCTTGTTCAGACACAGAGAGTTGGTCCTCATGCTACGGTTTCTGATTCAATGAGTCTGTGGTGGGGCCCAAGAGTTTACAACTCTAACACATTCCCAGGTGATATTGACGATGCTGGTTTGGGGCACACACTTTGAAAGCCACTATCTCATGTGCTCTATCTTTGGACAACCAAGGCGGACTCCCCAGCATGCTCATGTAGGAGATCTGAAAAACCAAAAACACACCCAGGGATGGGTCTGGATGCCCTCCTAAGCTCCCTGGCAGGGTCCATGGCTCCTAATGAAGATGGTTGTCTGCTCTCTTCCTATAGGTGCCCAGACACCAAGACTCCTTAAGCAGCACTGTGCCAACACTATTGGCTATCTAACCAGTCCTCATCGACAGTCCCCAGCCACTCATCATGCCGGCCTCCTCTGCAGCTAAGGGTGGCCAAGTGACAGAGTTCTGACCAAAGGGACACAGGGAAAGTCGGCTGGTGGCAGGGGAGGGGGTGTGCATGGAAAAGAAGAGAAAGCTGTTGTTCTCCTGATGCTGGTACCAACTTCCCTCCCTGTTTCTTGAATGTGGGCTGCATGCCTGGAGCTATGGTAGCCTCTTTGCACTTATGAGGGGGGCCTTGATCTTCAGCTTCTCACTCCATGCAATGGCAGCCCCTTCCCAAATTCTTGGTTGTATATAAAACAAACCCCTATTCAATCTGCTATTAGTTAGCTTTCTGTTTCTTGAGGCCGAAAGTATTCTGAAATGATATACTAGTACTCCACTTTAATTTTAACCAATTATCTGATATTTGGACATTCTGTCTCATGGGGGGTTGGGAGGCACACAGAGAAAAAGCAGCAATAATTATACCAGAGACACCCTTTGCTTTCTCTTCTCCAGGCCAAACCCCTCCATCGTCTCACCCCTGTACTCACTGGGCCTGTTCTCCTTGGCTCTTCCTTGCAGCCTCTGCCTGACGCATGCTCAGCACCGTGTTTTCGCCAAGCCCTGTGCTGGGCAATGCCTGAGACCCGCTCTGCAGCTCAAGCCAAGCAAACAAGCCCAGTTGGCCTCTGGCTCAGTCCAGAGACACAGGCTGCTGCTCTTGGCTTTTTTCCATTATTACCCTTCCGGCCATGGGGGTGACCCAAGTGAGAATGTGCCCTGCCTGGGGCACAGCTTGTCACAGACATCGAGCTAGGTGGAGGTGGAGGGTCCATTCCATGACTTCTCACAGGTCTCAGATGGGACTAGGCCTGGCCACTAGCACAGACTTAACGTTTGCTGGGTTGAGTTAGGCACCTTTAGCAGAGTCAAGCCACCCTGTACCCTTGCTCAACTGGGACATCAGGGGCTGCTTGGAGACCGCTGGGAGATTCCTCTTCACAGTGAGAACAGAAATGGATCACAAGTGGTCCTAAATGTGCCTCCCATATGTAGATTTCCTTGCTTTGGCCTTACTCTTCAGACTTATCGGCTATCAGAGCCAAGCTCACAACTACCACCAAACCATGCAGCTGGCAGCTGTCCAAATGGACTGAGGCTGACAAAAGAGCCAGGAAACACTCCAAAACATGAGTCTGGGTCCAGACAGGGCCATCTTGGTCTCGCCTTCCCCGCTAAAGCCACTCAGGCCAATGCTGTCCGGTCCGCTAAGGCAGAAGGAGCCTCCCAGGGGAATCCTGGGTCCGTTGACAGCCTTCTGGCTGCACTCCCAAGTCGCAGTGGCCTGAGCCAGAAAGATGCGGAGGCAGCAGCAGCACCATCTGAGCGCTGGGCCACATCCTTCGCGATTCTCTTGGCCATCCACCCATGACCATAAAATGACTACATCACCTTCAAGAATCACGCTGTCACACTGCAGCACCCGGGGCAAAGAGGAAAAAGGAGGAGGACTCTTTCCGCATACTGCTCTGTCGGGGAAGGAAGCATATCCCAGGCGGCCACTGTTGAGTTGCCTTTCACATCATGGGTCAGAACCAAGCTCCAGCCCTGGATGATCCAGGCATAGGGGAACTCAACAGCCTGCAATATAATTATTGGCCAGGTAGGATCAAATCAGCACTTTGCCGAGGAGGAAAAAAAAAAAAAATCTAACGACTGCCACCCAAAGACAGCAAGTCCTGATCCCTGGAACCTGTGAATGGTAATTTATTTGGAAACAGGGTCTCAGCAAATGTGATCAAGTTAGGGCTCCTGAGATGGGGACATTAGCCTGGATTATCCAAGTGGGCCCAAAATGCAACCATAAGTCTTTATAAGGAGGCAGAGGAAGTTCAATAGACACATGCAGGAGAAAAGAGTTGAGGTGAAGACAGAGCAGAGAAAGATTGGAAGATGCTGGCTCTGGAATAGAGTGATGTGCCCCATCCCAAGGAATGTTGGGAGCCACGGGAACCTGGAAGAGACAAGGAAGAGATTCTCTTCTAGAGCCTCTAGAGGAGTGCAGCCCTGCTGACACCTTGATTTCAGCCCCGTGGTACTGATTTTGGACATCTGGGCTCCTTAACTGGGAAGATACATTTCTGTTGTTTGAAGGCCTTAAGTTTGTGGCAATTTGTTACAGGGGCTACAGGAAACAAATTCAAGGGCAATGGCTTCTAGACAGGACACCAGCTGTGTTGGCCCCAGGTCAACTGAGCTGAGTGGAGGTGGACGGTTGATTCCATGACTTCTCACAGGTCCCAGATGGAACTAGGGCTGGCCACTAGCATAGACTTAACGTTTGCTGGGTTGAGTTAGGAGCTTTTAGCAGAGTCAAGCCATCCTGTACTCCTCCTTGGCTGGGACATCAGGGGCTGTTTAGAGACAGCTGGGCTGTGTGTAGGCCCCTTCTCACCCTGGCCTCCAACACACACGTGTGTATCACAGAAACACACACACACCAGGCAAGTCCCTCCTCATTATCTGCCTTGCTATATCCTGAAGATGAGCCCTGGTCAAACACCAAACTGGGGTCCTCTTAGGCCACTGTCTCCTCCTCTATTGGGCTGAATAATTCCTATGCACATCCAGGGAAGAAGGCATCTGATGAGCCACCAGCACAGAAGCAGAGAAACCGACATAGCACCTAGTATGGAAATCCAGGCATGCCACGGCCAGCAGAATCTTGCCCTGTGTCTCTTCCTCAACCCGTGAGCTGGAACCAGGACTCTCTCTCAGACTCGCTCAGCCAAGCACAGAATGTTACCAGGCAATGGGCTTTTCGGCAAATCATTCATAAAAAAATTCATGGCTGCAGCTGACCCTCATTAGAATGTGTTTCATTAAATTAAAACATCAATCCCAGAAATATATGTTTGCTTAACAGGCAGAAATGATTTGGGAACCTCATGCTGTATGCCATCAAATCAAATCAAATGGTGAGAGCAAACGAAATTAAGTCATCAATCAAGGGGGGTAGGAGGGATAACAGGGGTCTCTCGCCAAAAAAACATAATCATGGCTTATGAAAAACCCCTAGGCATCCAAATTGTGTGTCCATGAAATGCAGGAAAATAGATGAGAAATGCTTTCGGATGGCTGGCCTCCAGAAAACTGGATCTCCCCTGAGTTCTCCCAGGGACCAGCACATCCCACCTCTGGTTTATCTCTTCTCAATGATTTTTTTTTCCATTTTTTAGAGACAGGGTCTCGCTCTCTCACCCAGGCTGGAGTACAATTGTGCAATCATGGCTCACTGCAGCCTTGAACTCCTGCACTCAAGCAATTCTCCCACCTCAGCCTCCCAAGTAGCTGGGACTACTGGTACATAACACCATGCCCAGCTAATTTTTGCATTTTGCTTTTTTTTTTTTTTTTTTGTAGAGATGGTGTCTCCCCATCTTGCCCAGGCCCTTCTTGAACTCCTGGGTTCAAGCCATCCTCCCACCTCGGCCTCCCAAAGTGCTGGGATTACAGGAGTGAGCCATCATGCCCAGCATCTTCTGAATGCTTTAAATGCAGATTTCGAGGAGGGGCTCAAAAGCTGGAGGGGACAGAGATGACCCTGCCCAGCAACCTTTGTTCCAAAGAAGTATGGTTCCTTGGACAGCGGCACATAGAGGGACGGATTGTCATAGGAAGGGGGCAAGGCAAAGCAGCAAATGTCTCAGCTTCTTTTCCAAAGGAGACCCAAAAGGACCATGGAGGCTTTCGGCAATACTTTCCATTCATGTATAAGGCTCTCTCATCTGCGACTCCACTGCTTTGAAGTAAAGATGGCCAACCAGGTGCGGCTGCACACGTCTGTAATCCCAGCACTTTGGGAGGCCGAGGAGGGTGGATCACCTGAGGTCAGGAGTTCGAGACCAGCCTGGCCAACATGGCGAAACCGATCTGTACTAAAAATACAAAAATTAGCCAGGCATGGTGGTGCACACCTGTAATCCCAGCTACTTTCGAGGCTGAGGCAGGAGAATCACTTGAAACTGGAAGGCAGAGGTTGCAGTGAGCCAAGATCATGCCACTGCACTCCAGCCTGGGTGAAACAGCAAGACTTGGTCTCAAAGAAAAAGAAAAAAGAAAGCCAGCCTCATCACGCCCCAGTGGAACAGAGGACTGAGTTGGCCTAGACCACGAAGACAGAAAAAGGAGGTTCCCAAATTAGAATCCAGGCCCATGGCTTTTGATGTTCAACTTTGCTCTCTGCTGCTCTCCAAACAGAAGCCCTGTCTCCACCCCGGGGTTCCCAGGCCAACCACCAGAAAGGCCAAAGGCAGATGGTAGGAGACATATCCAAACCACAGACACTTAAGACCTTAACAGTCCACAAAATGATCAGATATTAAAGAAGCGCCTCCTACTCACTTCATTCGTTGTTCCAAAATTTAAGTTCCTAAAGAAGGACACTGGTGTCAGACAGCTCATTCTTGTTTTATTTATTCAACAAATTAAAGATAGTTAATTCTTTATTAATATATTGCTCATAAACCATATAACTTTGATCTAGAAAAATAGAAAGCAAGTCATCAAAAGGTCAAAATGATATATCCTCTAATCTTTTACATGAATATATATGTATACATCTCATTTATATGCATATGTATACACACAATTTTTTACAAAATGCAATTATACTTTACTTACTGTGATACAACTTGCCTCTTTTTTTAACCTAATAGTGTACCATAAGCATAATTTCATGTCAAAAATATACATCAACATCATTGTTTAATGGCTGCATAGCATGGCAGGCCATGAACGTATCATCATTTACTTAATCAATTGCCCATTACTGCTCATTTAAATGCTATACCCAATTTTCCCAGGGAATGACAGCATGGCAGTAATCCTCTGGCTTATACCTTCCTTGTGTATAAATACTTGTCTGCTTATTTCCTTGACTTAATTTCCTAAGATGGAATTTCTTAGTCAAACGACAAGTTATGTCATCCACTGCAACAAGACATTTCGGGAAGTTTCTTAGATACAGTACGGAACTTCTCTGTGTCTGAAAACTAACATGCAGCTCAATTTATTCACTGAACTTAATTGGCATTTCTCACTAACAGAAGGCCTGAGGCAGTAAGTTTCCAGCCTCAAACATCTCAGATGTCAAAGAAGCAACGTGCAATGTAATCGCTGCCACCATTATGCAGCTGAAAGCTCTCACCAACCTGGAAGCAGAAAATAAGATGTGTTTGCTTCAAAATATTTGCAGATCGACTTAGATATAATAATCCCTAGTGCATGCTCTGCCTGAAAATTTAAGGTAGTGAAGCACAATTTCTGTAACAATGAGTCTATGGGCTGGGTGCGGTGGCTCATGCCTCTAATCCCAGAACTTTGGGAGGCTGAGGCAGGCAGATCACTTGAGGTCAGGAGTTCGAGACCAGCCTGGCCAACATGGCGAAACCCCATCTCTACTAAAAATACAAAAATTAGCCGGGTGTGGTGGCATGCACCTGTAGTCACAGCTACACGGGAGGCTGAGGCAGGAGAATCGCTTGAACCCAGGAGGTGGAGGTTGCAGTGAGCAGAGATCACGCCACTCCAGCCTGGGTGACAGAGGGAGACTCTGTCTCAAAAAGAAAAAAAATAAAATAATGAGTTTATGCTGGTTAGGACTGAAGTTGCCAAGAAAACCGATATAGATTGGTTCCAACAATAGAGTATTTTGGTTCATGGGTTGAATATTCAAAAGGTTGGGTGAGACTTCCTACAACAGAAACTCAAACAAAACCCCAAGGTGCTGATTCTTTGGAACCCCTCTTCCTCCCAGGGTGGGCTCCACCTGGGGCTCCCATAGGAGTTCCAGCCTCGGCTCATAGTGATCCAGTGGCTACAGCAGCTCCATCCAAAGAAAGAACAATTCCTCTGGTGGCTTCCTTGCAAGGAAGAGAAACCTCCCCTTTCCAGAAGCCCTAGAAAAGGTATTCTCGTGGTTTGCTGGCTTTGACCAGGATGGATATACGACGTGGTTTACACCTACATGTAGTATCAGCCCCCAAGCACACATGGGTAAGGATGGGAAGTAAATTCAGGTTACTGTTCTTGGAAGGATGAGAACTCAAAGCACTCTCTCAAACAGATGTCCACTGTAGAGATGATTTGTTCAGATGACAGCTAATATAAATTTAAAATAATGGAAAACATCATAAGAAACAAAGAAAATCTTGATGATCAAAAAAGTTTAGGAAAAATGTATTGAGGTCAGGCGCGGTTCATGCCTGTAATCCCGACACTTTGGGAGGACGAGGCAAAGGATCCCTTGAGGTCAGAGGTTTGAGACCAGCCTGGCCGACATTACAAAACTCCATTTACTAAAAATACAAAGTTAGCCAGGCATGGTGACATACGACTACCCTACTCAGGAGGCTAAGGCAGGAAAATCACTTGAACCCAGGAGGCAGAGGTTGCAGTGAGCTGAGATCGCACCACTGCTCTCCAGCCTGGACAACAGACACAAAAAACAATAAAAATAAAAATAAAAATGTATTGAACACCTGCTTCTCTGCTTCATTCTGAAACTTCATCAAAATACAATACAAAAACAAAGTAAAATAATCGAGACATGGAATCAACCTAAATGCTGATCGATGACAAATTGGATAAAGAAAATGTGGTTACATATACACCACAGAATACTATGCAGCCATAAAAAAGAATGAGATCATGTCCTTTGCAGAAATATGGATGGAACTGAAGGCCATTATCCTTTAGTGAACTAACACAGGAAGAGAAATCCAAATACCACATGTTCTCACTAATAAGTGGGAGGTTAAATGATGAGAACACATGAACACAAAGAGGGAACACCACACACTGGGGCTACTTGAGTGTGGAGGGTGGAGGGTGGGAGGAAGGAGAGGAGCAGAAAAGGTAACTATTGGGTACTGGGATTAATACCTGGGTGATGGAATAATCTGTACAACAAGCCCCCGTAACAGGAGTTCACCTGTGTAACAAACCTTCACATGTACCCCTGAACCTAAAATAAAAGTTTTTTTTAAAAAAGAAAAAGTAAGTGCTCGGAAAAAAAAAAAGTTGGGATTATGGGGTCATGTCAAAAGGGCACAGAAGCCAACCTGAAAGAGCTCCCAATGGTCAAAGCTAGAACAATTTGAGGAAGAGAAATAAACATAGTATTAGATATTGCTTAAAGGTTAAAATAAATATCCATAAGTCCATACTGATATAAACACATGACTGAATAAACAAATAACTGGGATAGAAGGGACAATTCTTCCTTACAGAAGAATTTCAATGAATAAATGTGGGAGGAATGAGAGAGCTAGAAACGCACCACTTGGACTGCCAGCAACGTCCATCAGTGAATGCTAAAAATAGTGGGCAAAAGTTTAAGAAAAAAAAATTAGATATTTGCATAGCCTCCGAGTATGTATTAATTACATAAAAAGAAACCTCTACACTCCACTGTAACTTTACAGGAAAAACCTGAAAGCAACTATCTTTTTTTGGGTGGGGGGCGGGGACAGGGTCTCTCCCTGTTGCCCAGGCTGGAGTGCAGTGGTGTGATCATAGCTCACTGCAGCCTTAAACTCCTGAGCTCAATTGATGGTCCCCCATCAGCCTCCAGAGTAGCTGGGACTACAAGTGCATACCACTGTGACCAGCTAATTTTGGGGGGTTTTTTTGTAGAGGCAGGGTCTGCTATGTTGTCCAGGCTGGCCTTGAACTCCTGGCCTCACGTAATCCTCCCACCTCGGTCTCCCAAAGTGTTGGGATTACAGGCGTGAGCCACTGCACCCAGCCAGAAACCATCTTAAGCTAGGAATCCATAACAACGTCACCAGTAGTTAGACATATGATGCACTTAGAAGGACACATCACCTCTCTGATGTCCTTCCCCCAAATCTAAATCAAATCATGAATAAAAGCCAGACAAACTCAAATGAAGAAACATTCCACAAAAGACCTGACTAGTCCTCTTCAAAAGTATGAAGGTCAGGTGCTGGGCACGATGGCTCACTCTTGTAATCCCAGCACTTTGGGAGGCAGAGGCGGGTTAATTGCTTGAGATCAGGAGTTCAAGACCAGCCTGGACAACATGGAGAAACCTTGTCTCTACTAAAAATACAAAAATTAGCTTGGCGTGGTGTGGACACCTGTAATCCCAGCTACTCAGGAGGCCGAGGCAAGAGAATCATTTGAGCCCGGGAGGCAGAGGTTGCAGTGAGCTGAGATCGAGCCACTGTACTCCAGCCTGGGTGTGTGAGGCTTAGATTAGAAGCGACTAAGGAACCCTGACAATGAACTACAATATGGGACCATGGATTGGATTTGGGGACAGAAAATAAGGGACATTACTGGGAAATCTGGTAAAATCTAAATAAGTGCCAACAGTGGTGGCTCACATCTGTAATCCCAGCACCTTGGGAGGCTGAGGCTGGTGGATCACCTGAGGTCAAGAGTTTGAGTCCAGTCTGGCCAAGATGGTGAAACCCCATCTCCACTAAAAAATCAAAATTAGCGGGGCGTGGTGCCGGGTGCCCGTAATCCCAGCTCCTCCAGAGACTGAGGCAGCAGAGTCACTTTAAACCAGGAAGTGAAGGTTGCAGTGAGCTGAGATCATGCCACAACATTCCAGCCTAGGAAACAAAGTGGGACTTTGTCAAAAAAAAAAAAAAACAAAAAAAATCTAAATAAGGTCTGTAGTTTACTTGACAGTATTGTACTTATGCTAATTTATGAGCTTTGACCATCATACCACAGTTACGTAAGATGTTACCATTAGGGAACTCTCTGTGTTATCTTTGCAACTGTCCTGCAAGTCTAAAATTATTTCAAAACACAAAATTAAAAATGAAGCTTACATCAAAGGCAGCAGCGTGGAGAGATGCAAAAAGATGAATTTCTGGGTCAGATTCCTCCACTGCAGAAGCATGGTGACATCAGCCTGACCACTGGACTATCAATTAGTCTCTTATGGTCCATAGCAGGGAGAATCTATGGATTTACAAGCACAAGAAAGCAAGAGGAGACTGCAGACAGGCAACACCAATGGAAGTTTGAAAGAAGAAACGAAGGAGAAGTCAGCTGAGTGGAATACCAACTGGCTATGGAGGGAGATGTTAATTCATGCCCAGGACCCCAGAGAGGAGGCTCCAGGAGGTGAGGAACAAGTTGTAGGGTTGGAAAAAAAATAATAAAGCATGGCTGTAATTCTGTATAAGGTTACATGGAATCAACCTAAATGCCCATCAATGACAGCTTGGATAAAGAAAATGTGGTACATATACACCATGAAATACTATGCAGCCATAAAAAAGGAGATCCTGGCCTGGTGTGGTGGCTCAAGCCTGTAATCCCAGCACTTTGGGAGGCCGAGGTGGGCGGATCACAAGGTCAGGAGATCGAGACCATCCTGGCTAACACGGTGAAACCCCGTCTCTACTAAAAATACAAAAAATTAGCCGAGCGTGGTGGCGGGCACCTGTAGTCCCAGCTAGTTGGGAGGCTGAGGCAGGAGACTGGTGTGAACCTGGGAGGCGGAGCTTGCAGTGAGCCGAGATCATGCCACTGCACTCCAGCCTGGGCGACACAGCGAGACTCTGTCTCAAAAAAAAAAAAAAAGAAAGAAAAAAGGAGATCCTGTCTTTTGCAGGAACATGGATAGAAGTGCTGCTCTCCCCTTAGACCTCCATAGTCCACCCCTGTGCCAATTCCACCCAGATAGCTGAGTACCTCCCACTAGGGGCTCCAGGGCTGGGGTCCCAGGCACAGAAAAGGGCAAGGGGTAATGGGAGCAAAGGAAAGTTCCATGAAAGTCCAGATCCCAGATGGAGAGTCCTGAGCTCCTTCATGAGGCTCAGCCCCCAGCATGCACACAGCAGGCCTAGACTTCCAGCAGAAGACTAGAAGTTTCCTCTCTAGGAAAACTGAATAGCCCTAGAGGAAAGATCTATAGATACGGGTATTTGGGCTTCACTTCATGTATTAGTTTGCCATTACCACTAATACAGAGGGGGGTGTATTGAACACCAGAAATTTATGTTTTCAGAGTTCTGGAGGCTGAAAGTCCAAGCTGTCAGCAGGGTTTGTTTCATTCTGAGACGTCTCTCCTTGGCTTGTAGATGGCTGTATCTTCCAAGTGTCTTCACATGGTCTTCCCCGTGTGTCTGTGTTCTAATCTCCTTTTCTTATGAGGACACCAGGCATATTGGATTAAGAGCCACCCCAGTTACCTCGTTTAACTCCCATTTTCTCTTTCAAAGCCCTATCTCCAAGTACAGACACATTCTGATATACTTGGGGTTAGGACCATAAAAGTATGCCTCTGCTGACAGATAAAATGGACTACACCCCATGGCTAATTAGGGTGAGTTAGAGCAGAACCAGGTGGTCATGGCTGGGTGAAGGTTCAGTCACATACACTGTGTTCTCAGAAAGATGTGATAAAAGTCACACACAATGTGTTCTCAGAAAGACGTGATGAAAATATCACAGGACCTCCCTTTCTACAATCAAGCCAAACCAGTTTCTATTGTTGGTGCCAAGATCAACTGAAACAAGAAGTCCCCCACCTCCCAACTGGCCTTTTGAAAGGTCTAACAGAGACTTCTGGTTTGGGGCTTGGAAACCAACCAATCAGAGCTCACCTGCTCCATCCAGTCAGGGTTCAGCCACATCAACCAGTCATGATTCAGCTGTGTGACCAACCAGAACTAAGCAAGTCTGAATCCTTCATTTACATAAATGGACTTAATTGGGAACCTCAGCACGGAGTTTTGCTATAAACCCTGAACGTATTTGTTCTCTGGAACTCACCTTTGTTTTACACCAAAGACGTGGCTCCCTTGTTTGCAAACTATTCACTGGAATGAAGTCTCTTTCCTCCAAATTACTTTTCAGAGAACTCAGGCTCATAGGACTCAACAAATGAATTTTGGAGGGACATAATTCATTTCATACACCCAGCAAAACAGCCATCCACCTGCCAGAGCACCTACCAGTGAGAACCATTGGATTCCTCTTACCACCACAATGCACAGAAAGCTACCAAACATGTTAGTGCCTTCCTCATAAATACAAAAGAACAAAGCATCACCAGACATTTGAGGAAAATAAAAATATGAGGACAGACATAAAAGCCAACAAATACATAAAATACACTTGGAGCAAGGAGCAGACAGACCCCTTGCAGAACACAAGGGAAACCCCCTTATCATCCTCAGAGAATCAAGGGAAAGATACCACATTCATTAAACAGGAACAGGATACTTAGAAAAAGGAAAAGTTAGGAAATAAGAAAGGCTCTTGGAAATTAAATATAACAAAAAATTTAAAACTCCAGAAGAGGTGGAAGATCAAGTTGAAGAAATTTTTCAGAAAATTAAATAAAAAGACCAAAAAAAGTGAGAGAATAAAAAGCAAGGGATCAACTGAGATCTAGCACCTGACACAGAAGCATTCCAGAAAGAGATAACAGAGACGGCAGAGGAAACAAAGTTTAATTTTAAAAATCTACTAGAATCAAAGATTCTGAGAAAGTAAATCAAAAAGGAGAAAGAGATACACATATTGGTAAAGCCTAGAATGAGGTTGGCTCTTGGGCTCTTCATCACTCTTAATGACAGTGCAGTAGACAGGAGAGATTGTTTGGGTTTGAATCCGACTACACCCCCTTGGAAGAACTACCCTCAAGTTATTTAACCTCTCTATGCCTCACTTACCTCATTTGTAAAACGAAAGCAAAAGCAGTGTTTACCTAATAGAGTTGCTGCAAATATTATATGAGATGAGACATCTGAGGTGACTGTCACATAGTACCTGGTCAATAAATGAGTTATTGTCACTACAGCAGTCCCCAACCTTTTTGGCACCAGGGACCAGTTTCATAGAAGACAATTTGTCTACAGACTAGAGGGAAGGGGTGGTTTCAGGATGATTCAAGAGCACTACATTTATTGTGCACTTTATTGCTATTATTATTACTTACTCAACATTACACAGAATCAGTGGGACCCCTGAGCTTGTTTTCTGGCAACTAGATGTCACAGGCTCCCATCTGGGGGTGATGGGAGATGATGACAGATCATCAGGCATTAGATTCTCATAAGAAGCACTCATCCTAGATCCCTCACATGCATAGTTCACAAAGGTTTCCCACTCCTATGAGAATCTAATGCTGCTACTGGCCTGATAGGAGGTGGAGCTCAGGTGGTAATGCAAGCAATAGGGAGCGGCTACAAATACAGATGAAGCTTCAATCGCTTGCCAACACTCACCTCCTGCTGTGAGGCCAGGTTCCTAACAGGCCACAGACCAGCTTGTGGCCCAGGGGTTGGGGACCCCTGTGTCACTACTTTGAACTTAGAATCAAGTAAAACCCTACAGTTATATTTAAAACTCATGCTGATGCTCAAGGAAACAGGACACAGAACATAGCAGAGTGGAAGTAATTCTTAGGAGGGTTTTGCAGCTGTCCTGGGGCCAGCAGAGAGCAGAGCAGAGCTGCACCCTGGGCAACAGAATAAGCAACTCCAAGGAAAGAACAAAAACACAACAGAAGATGAAACTAATGTGCCCCACCATATGGAAAAGAGTCCTCAACCTCTCAAGTAGCTGGGATTACAGGCACCCGCCACCATGCCCAGATAATTTTTGTATTTTTAGTAGAGACAGGATTTCACCAGGTTGGCCAGGCTGGCCTCCAACTCCTGACCTCAAGTGATCCACCCGCCTCAGCCTCCCAAACTGCTGGGATTACAGGTGTGAGCTACTACCACGCCCGGCCTACCATTTTTAAAAGCCATAAAACTCAAACATTTATTTTATTTCTGCACGTGCCAATATGTGCAGAAAATGTTTTGAAAGGTGCATGATACATTATCCATGGTGCAAATTAGCATGGAGCTGGAAAGCCTGGAGACGGGCTGTTGCTTTACTCTATTTCCCTATTATTGAAGTTTTTTTTTTTTTTTTTTTTTTGAGACAGAGTCTCGCTCTGTCATCCAGGCTGGAGTGCAGTGGTGCGATCTCGGCTGACCACAAGCTCCACCTCCCGGGTTCACACCATTCTCCTGCCTCAGCATCCTGAGTAGCTGGGACTACAGGCAACCGCCACCATGCCCAGCTAATTTTTTTTGTATTTTTTAGTGGAGACGGGGGTTCCCCCATGTTAGCCAGGATGGTCTCGATCTCCTGACCTCGTGATCCGCCCGCCTCAGCCTCCCAAAGTGCTGGGATTACAGGCATGAGCCACCGCCCCCGGCCTGAATTTTTTTAACAATGACTACGTACATGACTTAGGTACTTCTTTAAAAATAAATAAAAAGGAGGGCATGACTTATAGAGGTAAGAACAAAAAAAAAGAAAACCAGAATGATATACGGTATTTGAAATCCAACAGTCACATCCCTAGATAAAAGCAACCTAATTGGTCTGATTAAGAGAAGAAAATTCCCCATCTGTGGTAAATCAAATGCAACAGTATGCTGATTACTGAAGGCTCATGAAAACTAAACACATCTAGGATTAAAATACAAAATTGGGTTAATCAAATGCAAGTGCAACAATATACCCGCAAATGAAAATTGAAGCCAAAAATACAAAGTTAAAAAAAAGGAAGAAAAAAAAAGCACCACCGGGCACAATGGCTCATGCCTGTAATCCCAGCACTTTGGGAGGCCAAGATGGGCAATCGTTTAGGAGTTCAAGACCAGCCTGGGCCACATGGCAAAACTCTACCTTAAAAAAAAAAAAGTCCGGGCGCGGTGGCTCACGCCTGTAATCCCAACACTTTGGGAGGCCGAGGCGGGTGGATTACGAGGTCAGGAGATCGAGACCACGGTGAAACCCTGTCTCTACTAAAAATACAAAAAATTAGCCGGGCGCGGTGGTGGGCACCTGTAGTCCCAGCTACTCCGGAGGCTGAGGCAGTAGAATGGCGTGAACCCAGGAGGCGGAGCTTGCGGTGAGTCGAGATCGCACCACTACACTCCAGCCTGGGCGACAGAGCGAGAGACTCTGTCTCAAAAAAAAAAAAAAAAAACACGAAAAAATTAGCTGTGCATGGTGGCATACACCCGTAGTCCCAGCTACTCAGGAGGCTGAAGTGGGAGGATCACTGGAGCCAAGAAGGTTGAGGCTGCAGTGAGCCAAGATCACACCACTGAACTGCAGGCTAAACAACAGAGCAAGACCCTGTCTCAAACAAAATAAAACTAAAAATAAATTTTAAAAAATTTTTAAGTGGAAAATTAACACACAAATACACACACATGGAAATTATATAACAATAAAGGAGAAAATAAATGACTAAGGTATTAAAGTTGTACTCCCAGACATAAAGTAGTTATATAACTACTATAGTGATAAAAACATATGTGTGTGTGCATATATGTGTATGTATATATGTGTATTTGTGTCTGTGTGTATATACGTGCATTTGTGTGTCTGTGTGTATATGTCTGCGTATTTGTGTCTGTGTATATATGTGTATATATGTGTGTGTTTCTGTGTCTGTGTGTATATATGTGTATTTGTGTCTGTATATATATGTATATGTGTGTGTATTTGTGTCTGTGTATATGTGTGTAGATATGTATGTGTGTGTAGTTGTATGTGTGTGTGTATATGTGTGTTATATATGTATATGTATATGCGTGTGTGCTGTAAGAAGCACACATTACCATCTAGGAGATATACTTGCCCTCTCCCCTCCAAAAGCAAAGATGAAGTTGAATGTATCTGAGTCACCACATCAGTGGTTCTCAAAGTGTGGTCTGAGGCTTCTGGCATTCCCCCAGAGCTACTTCACAAAGTCCACAAAATCAAAACTACTTTCTTAATAGTACAAAGACTTATTTGCCTTTTTCACTCTCATTCTCTACAAAGTGTACAGCAGAGTTTTCCAGAAGCTGCATGGTATATCATGACATCATCTCTCTCTCTCTCTCTTTATGTTTTGGTATTTGTGACAGGGTCTTGCTCTGTTGCCCATGCTGAAGTGCAATGGTACGATCTTGGCTCACTGCAATCTCTAGTTCCTGGACTCAAGTAATCCTACCACCTCAGCCTCCTAAGTAGCTGGGGCACAGGTGTGCACTACCACGCTTGGCTTTTTATTACTATTATTATTATTTATGGAGACAAGGTCTCATGATATTGCCTAGGCTAGTGTTAAACTCCTGGGGTCAAGGAATCTTCCCACCTCAGCCTGACATCAGCTCTCTAATGGCCAAGGGAAGATATGCTTACGTCTCCTTATGTGTTAAATTTTTCTGTTTAAATTTCTAATATGCAAAATATCAATACATATGACCTATCTCAATAAAAGCATTTTGGGGGTCTTCAATAAATTGTAAGATTGTGAAGGGTTCCTGAGGCCAAAATGTTTGAGAACCCTGCCCTTGTTCTAACCAGCAGTTTATAGCAAATACAGGGGTCTACAGAAGCAAGTTATATTCCATGAGGAAGCATCAGCAAAGCCCCAGGATATAATATCTGACAGTTACAGGTGACATGACATAGTATCTGGGATTTGCTTTAAAATACTCCAAGACAAACAAGGGTGTCTGTGGGGTGGGAGCGAAACAAGATTGAAAAACTGATCATTAGTAAAACCAGGTGATAGATGGGGTCTGTGGGGGGTACATTTACAATCCTCTCTACTTTAAGACAGAATTTTTAATTTTATTGTCACAATACAATAAAGATAAAAAGAAATTCAGTAAATTATCTTCATTTTTTAGAGTAACAGTTACGTCAGGAAAAAATATAAAATATAAGACCGTTTCAAAACATAAGGATAATGACAACACTGCCTAAAAACTAAAGATGATAAAACAGGCTCCTTCACTAACAATATCAATAAACAGAAAACAAGCAACAATAAAGTGCAAAAAAAAGGATCAATGAAAATTCATTACGTGGCAGGAGCTCTAAGCCCTAGGAGCCGGCAAAGGGAATAAATCCGGAACTGGACTCTAGTAACCAAAATGGAACAACTGCAAGATTCAAACAATGTTATGCAGAGAACACTTGACATTCATTCCCGAAAAGATGAAAGGTGGCATTTCAAAATCAATCAAGGTTACACTGGGGTTTAAAAGAAGCTTAGGATAAAATGATAAGACAATTAAGAACATCCCAGAAATGCAGTCTAAAACAGAATTGGTTCTGCAAAACATCAAATCAATGAAACGTGTTACAGAGGATCAAGTAGAACTCAATGAATGCAGGGGAGCAAACGATATATGCAACAAGGAACCTAATCTTCATGTTGAAGGGTGTCTGTAAAGCTGAATCAAAAGGCCAGGCGCAGTGGCTCACGCCTATAATCCCAGCACTTTGGGAGGCCCACGCAGGTGGATTGCCTGAGGTCAGGAGTTCGAGACCAGCCTGGCCAACATGGTGAAACCCTGTCTCCACTAAAAATACAAAAATTAGTCAGGGGTGGTGGTAGGTGCCTGTAATCCAAACCACTTGGGAGGCTGAGGCAGAAGAATTGCTTGAAATAAGGAGGCGGAGGTTGCAATGAGCCAAGATTGCACCACTGCACTCCAGCCTAGGCAACAAGAGTGAGACTCCATATCAAAAAAAAAAAAAAGAAAAGAAAAGAAAGAAAAAAAAAAAGCCAAATCAAGAAGTAACAGAAAAATGTGCCCTGGGAGGAAGCAGTTTTTTTAAAATCTGTTTTTTTAAAAAGCAGATTATTTTAAAATCCAGTTTGGAGATGAAAGGGGCTCATGACATTCTTCCAGAACTGTCAAAGAGAAAGATATCAATCCCTCTCTTGGGAAATGCCTTCTTAACGCAAAGAAAAAGAGATACTAGGTCACCTTTAAAGAAACGCAACAAACAAGTCTTTTCTCAGAACTCTCATCTGAGACTTTAGTGACATACACAAACCCTCAGAAATAAAAGCAGAGAGACTTCAAGTTACTCTTTGTCCAGAAAAGCTGTCATTTAACAGCACCTGCAACAGAAGGACCTAAGTGCATCCAGCACCTGAAGGAATTATTCATAGTGCACACCCTCTCACTGACAAATTTCACTTCTGGAATTACTTCCAACAGCAACTGAGTTTAAATGCCAATTCCAAGAGATAAACCAAGGGCACTCAGGGGAAGGGCCACTTCATTGTGAAAAATAAGAAGCAAAACCACCACAGATCAAGGAGGGCCATATAACATTTGGTATCAAAGACAGAACTATTAAGAAGGAAAGAGTAACAACTGTTTTTCCATGAAGAGGATCCAAATTGCTGGACTGACGTAAGTAGTTAAAAGTTTAAACAGATGTATAGAGAGATAAGAGTTTGCTGAGCAATTTGGTTCAGTAATACTACGGTAGGAACAGGCTGGTTACCAGAAGAATGTAATCAATAAAGCGGACAAAAAAGAAAGCATAAGGCATTGAGGAATGGCCAGAATTTTGCAGTTATAATTGGAAAGAGATGTCAAAAGAATGATTAAAATGAAAATAAAAATTAGGATGACAGAAGAAGATCCAAATATAACACCCAATATAAAAGAATTTAATTATCATCCCATGTGGGAGAAAAAGGAGTTCCTGACTGGATTAGTTAAGTGAAATCTGTTACACATGGATGAAAAGTATTCTCAGGGATGTATACAGATTTTGAAAAAGAAATAAAAGTAAAAGTGGCTGGGTTACTGAGTAAATGAATCAAAATTAACTTAAGAAATGGATATATAGTTAATATAAAATGTCAGAGGCACACCGAAAATTGAAAACCAAAGAACACTATGTATTTATAAAATCATAAACATCTATGAAACATGCAAATAAATACTGATTGCCAAGTGTATTAGTCTGTTTTCATGCTGCTGATAAAACACACTGGGACTGGGAAGCAAAAGAGGTTTAATTGGACTTACAGTTCCACATGGCTGGGGAGGCCTCAAAATCATGGCAGAAGGCAAAAGGCACTTCTTACATGGTGGCAGCAAGAGAAAAATGTGGAAGAAGCAAAAGCAGAAACCCTGATAAAACCATAAGATCTCGTGAGACTTATTCACTATCATGAGAATAGCACAGGAAAGACTGGCCCCCATGATTCAATTACTTCCTCCTGGGTACCTCCTACAACACGTGGGAATTCTGGGAGATACAATTCAAGTTGAGATTTTGGTGGGGACACAGCCAAACCATATCATTCTGCCCCTGGTCCCCCCAAATCTCATGTCCTCACATTTCAAAACCAATCATGCCTTCCCAACAGTCCCCCAAAGTCTTAATTCACTTCAGCATTAACCTACAAGTCCACAGTCCAAAGTCTCATCTGAGACAAGGCAAGTCCCTTCCTCCTATGAGCCTATAAAATCAAAAGCAAGCTAGTTACTTCCTAGATACAATGGGGGTACAGGTATTGGGTAAATAGAGCTGCTCCAAATGGGGAGAAATTGGCCAAAACAAAGGGGTTGCAGGGCCCATGCAAGTCTGAAATCAAGCAGGGCAGTCAAATTTTAAAGCTCCAAATGATCTCTCTCCTTTGACTCCAGGTCTCACATCCAGGTCACGCTGATGCAAGAGGTGGGTTCCCATGGTCTTGGAAAGCTCCAACCCTGTGGCTTTGCAGGGTATAACCCCCCCTCCTGGCTGCTTTCACAAGCTAGCCTTGAGTGTGTGTGGCTCTTCCAGGTGCACGGTGCAAGCTGTCAGTGGATCTACCATTCTGGGGTCTGGAGGACGGTGGCCCTCTTCTCACAGCTCCACTAGGCAGTGCCCCAGTAGGGACTCTGTGTGGGGGCTCTGACCCCACATTTCCCTTCCGCACTGCCCTAGCAGAAGTTCTCCATGAGGGCCCCACCCCTGCAGCAAACTTTTGCCTGGGCATCCAGGCATTTCCATACATCTTTTGAAATCTAGGTGGGGGTTCCCAAACCTCAATTCTTGACTTCTGTGCACCCTCAGGTTCAACAACACGTGGAAGTTGCCAAGGCTTGGGGCTTCCACCCTGAAGCCACAGCCTGAGCTGTATGTTGGCCCCTTTCAGCCAAGGCTGGAGTGGCTGGGACGCAGGGCACCAGGTCCCCAGGCTGCACACTGCACGGGGACCCTGGGCCAGGCCCACGAAACCACTTTTTCCTCCTGGGCTTCTGGGCCTGTGATGGGCTGCTGTGAAGGTCTCTGACACGGCCTGGAGACATTTTCCCCATGGTCTTGGGGATTAACATTAGGCTCCTTGCTACTTATGCAAATTTCTGCAGCTGCCTTGAATTTCTCCCCAGAAAATGGGTTTTTCTTTTCTATCACATAGGCTGAAAATTTTCCAAACTTTTATGCTCTGTTTCCCTTATAAAACTCACAGTACCCAAGTCACGTCTTGAATGCTTTGCTGCTTAGAAATTCCTTCCGCCAGATACCGTAAATCATCTTTCTCAAGTTCAAAGTTCCACAGATCTCGAGGGCAGGGGCAAAATGCTGCCAGTCTCTTAGCTAAAACGTAACAAGAGTCACCTTTACTCCAGTTCCCAACAAGTTCCTCATCTCCATCCGAGACCACCTCAGCCTGGACCTTATTGTCCATATCACTATCAGCATTTTGGGCAAAGTCATTCAACAAGTCTCTAGGAAGTTCCAAACTTTACCACATTTTCCTGTCTTCTTCTGAGCCCTCCTAACTGTTCCAATCTCTCCCTGTTACCCAATTCCAAAGTTGCTTCCACATTTTTGGGTATCTTTTCAGCAACACCCCACTCTGCTGGTACCAATTAACTGTATTCGTCTGTTTTCATGCTGCTGATAAAGACATACCCAAGACTGGGAAGAAAAAGAGGTTTAACTGGACTTACAGTTCCACATGGCTGGGGAAGCCTCAGAATCATGTGGGGAGGTGAAAGGCACATGCTGCATCTTACATGGCAGCAGCAAGAGAAAAATGAGGAAGAAGCAAAAGCGGAAACCCTGATAAACCCATCAGATCTCGTGAGACTTATTCACTATCATGAGAATAGCATGGGAAAAAACAGCCCCCATGATTCAACTACCTCCGCCTGGGTCCCTCCCACAACACGTGGAAATTCTGGGAGCTACAGTTCAAGTTGAGATTTGGATGGGGACACAGCCAAACCATATCACCAAGGTAAAGCGAACTTGATAGAATCTCGTTATGGTGGTATACCATAAAATCAGGTCACTAGAATTTAGTAATATAGTTTAGTAAAAAGCAAAGACATTGATCTGAACAATGTAATTGATAAGACTGAATCTTTTTTCCAAAAATATTTTTGGAAATATACAGCAGGGGAGAAAAAAATTCAGCAGCACTGTGAGTCTTAAATATAGCCAGTGGGTTTTATTTGACTCTTAAAAAATAGTGACAATAAGAGCTCACATTTGTTGACAATATACCCATTACCTGCAGTCTCCCATCTCATATAATCTTGGTAACAATGCTCCTAAGCAAACACTCTTTTTGCTTCCACTTCACAAATGAGGAAACTGAGGCATAGGGAGGATAAATAACTTGGTCACTGAGCTTCCATGGGGTGGAGTGAGATTCAAACCCAAACAACCTCTCCTGTCCACTGCACTGTCACTAAAAGTGATGAACAATCCAAGAGCCAACCTCATTCTAGGCTTTACCAATATGGTTTATCTAAGAGAGTTACTTAGTCATTAAATTATAATATTCTACTAACAATTGCAAAATTGCTTAATTACCCACTGTCTTCACCACAACTCTGCAAACTCCACAAGAACAGGGCCTTTATAGTTAAAATTAAACTCAGGCAGACTTCAGTTCAAATTGTCACTTGGCCAGGAGTGGTGACTCATGCCTGTAATCCTGGCACTTTGGGAGGCCAAGGCAGGAGGATCACCTGAGCTCAGGAGTTCAAAATCAGCTTGGGCAATGATATGGTTTGGCTGTGTCCCCACCCAAATCTCAACTTGAATTGTATCTCCCAGAATTCCCACGTGTTGCGAAAGGGACCCAGGGGGAGATAACTGAATCATGGGGGCTGGTCTTTCCCATGCTATTCTTGTGATAGTGAGTAAGTCTCAAACTTTGGGAGGCTGAAGCAGGTGGATCACCTGAGGTCAGGAGTTCAAGACCAGCCTGGCTAACATGGTGAAACCCCATCTCTACTAAAACTACAAAAATTAGCCAGGCATGGTGGTAGGCGCCTATAATCCCAGCTACTCAGGAGGTTGAGGCAGGAGAATTGCTTGAACCCAGGAGGCGGAGATTGCAGTGAGCTGAGATTGCACCATTGCGCTCCAGCCTGGGTGACAGAGCGAAACTCTGTCCCAAAATAAATAAATAAATAAATAAATAAATATCACAAGATCTGATGGGTTGATCAGGAGTTTCCACTTTAGCTTCTTCCTCATTTTCTCTTGCCACCGCCACGTAAGAAAGAAGTGCCTTTTGCCTCCTGCCATGATTCTGAGGCCTCTACAGATATGTGGAACTGTTAAGTCCAATTAAACCTCTTTTTCTTCTTAGTCTCAGGTATGTCCTTATCAGCAGCATGAAAACAGACTAATACAGGCAACATGGCAAAACCCTACTCTACAAAAAATAGAAAAATTAGCCAGGCATGGTGATGTGCACCTGCAGTCCCAGCTACTTGGGAGGCTGAGGTGGGAGAATCACTTGAGCCTGGGAGTTGGAGGCTGCAGTGAGCCATGATCACACTGCAGTCTAGCCTGGGTGACACAGCAAAACCCTGTCTCAAAAAAATAAAATAAAAAATAAAGTGTCATTCCACCACTATTACATAACTAAAATATAACCTTGGACAAGTGAGTTAACTTCAAGAAGCCCCAGTTTCCCCACCCACAGATAAATAAATACATAATTAAGAGTTTTGTGAAGATTATGTAAGCCTATATATGAAAAGCATGCAACCCAGTACCCAGCACATAGAATTTGCTAAGTAAATCGCAGCTCTACAACCCTAAATTGTGACCTGAGGAAGAGACTGGCAAACTGTGGTCCAAATCTGGCCCACTGCCTTGTTTTTGAAAGGCCCTCAAATGAAGAATGGTTTTGCATTGGTAAAGGATTGAAAAACACTCAAAGAAGAATGATATTTTGCGACACATGTAAATTACATAAAATTCAAATTTTACTCTCCAAAAATAAAGTTTGGTTGGAACACAGCCACACTCATTTGTTTATGAGGTGTCTATGCCTGCTTTCACGCTGCAGTGGCACAGTTGTGTAGTTATGACAGAGACCATATGGCCCACAGAGCTGAAAATACTCACTCTCCAGCCCGTTTCAGGAGAAGTCTGCCAACCTCTAACCTAATCAATTACTGGAAAAAGGTAGCAAATCAAGTAATTATAAATCAATTCTTTGTTTCCTCTTATAAGTGGAGATTCCATTCCTAGAATCCTATATCATATCATAAAATTACAGAAACTTCTTACAAGAAAAAAATTAAAATATTAATACATTATATGATTTTTAGAAGCACTTGCGGCCAGGTGTAGTGGCTCTCGCCTGTAGTCCCAGCACTTTGGGAGGTCAAGACGGGAAGACAGCCTGAGTCTAGGAGATCAAGACCAGCCTGGGCAACATAGCAAGACCTCATCTCTACCAAAAATACGAAAAATTGGCTGGGCATGATGGCACACACCTGTAGTCCCAGCTACCCTGGAGGCTGAGATAGGAGGATCACTTGAGCCCAGGAGGTCAACACTGCAGTGAGCTATGATCACACCACTGCACACCAGCCTGGGCAACAGAGAGAGATCCTATCTCAAAAAAAAAAAAAGCATTTGTTAAATTAAAACAAATACAATATAAACGCTATGCCATAAATGTTTCTGGGAGGGTATTTGTCTGCACTGAGTAGGTCTGGCTGAGACTTTTGGTTACAGTAATCTGTGAATGGGAGGCTCCTTCTCCCTTTCATCAATCTTCCTGTGGGAGCACACATCTGTTGTGTTTTGAGAAACATCACATTTAATTCCAAATTATAGCGATGGGCCAGGCATGGGGGCTCATGCCTGTAATCCCAGCAATTTGGAAGGCCAAGCCAGGCAGATCGCTTAAGTCCAGAAGTTCAAGACCAGCCTAGGCAACATGAAGAAAACCCATCTCTTCAAAAAATACAAAAATCAGCCAGTCATGGTGGTGGCATGACTGTAGTCCCAGCTACTTGGGAGGCTGAGGTGGGAGGATCACTTGCGCCCAGGGGGATCAAGGTTGCAGTGAGCCATGATCGTGCCACTGTACTACAGCCTGGGAAACAGAGCAAGACCCTGTCTCAAAAAAAAAAGAGGTCGGGTGCGGTGGCTCACGCTTGTAATCCCAGCACTTTGGGAGGCCGAGGCGGGTGGATCACGAGGTCAGGAGATCGAGACCACGGTGAAACCCCATCTCTACTAAAAATACAAAAAAATTAGCCGGGCGTGGTGGCGGGCACCTGTAGTCCCAGCTACTCGGAGAGGCTGAGGCAGGAGAATGGCGTGAACCCGGGAGGTGGAGCTTGCAGTGAGCCGAGATTGCGCCACCGCACTCCAGCCTGGGCGGCACAGCGAGACTCCGTCTCAAAAAAAAAAAAAAAAAAACCAAAAGAAAAAAATTACAGGCACATGTCCACCTCATTGCTTGTATACATCAGTGGCTCTAAATGTTGTACCCATGACAAATCCCAAAACAAATATAATGCCCACAAAACCACCTTCAACGAACACCATTTCAGAAAGATGCTGATGTTTGAGCTCCAAGTGTCTTCAAGATCAAGTCTACACTCATAAATGGGCACACAAGGCTCCCAAGGACCAGTGAGTGGGTGTCAGCTCATTTCTCACTATGCCCTGCCAAATTCCAGGTGCGGGTGACACCCATGGTGGAATGTTGTGTTTTGCCTCCGGAAGCCCTTGCTCAGGCAGTCCACGTGGCATGACATGTACCCCACCTCCCTACCCCAACCCACCCGAGCCAGTATCTATCATCCTTACCCTCCACTTTGCTGATTAAGTCATTTTAGCTGGTACTGCATAGCAGTAGAAGAATGAAATAGGGTATCTACCTCCCACATCACTATAAAAGACAAAGGTAAACTAAATTATCCAGCTCCACATAACAGAAGAAAAGGACATGGGGGCAGAAATGAGAGAAGAGGGTGGTAATGCAATAATAACAAATAACATCCAAAATAAAATAAAACCAAAGATAAGGTAGAACAATGAAGGGACATGGTTTAAACTTACAAGTTAAAGATGAGAAGGCCATTGAGAGCACATTAAAATACAAACATATGTGGCTTACTTAACAACATAACACAATTGATCAATGGCAAAATTCAGGAAAGGGCTCTCTCTCTGATGAGAAGAAAAAGCAAAAAGTGAGGCTGGTTGATTCTGCTACTGACCAGTCTTTTTTTTTTTCTTTGAGACAGAGTCTGGCTCTGTTGCCCAGGCTGGAGTGCAGTGGTGTGATCTTGGCTCACTGCAAGCTCCACCTCCCAGGTTCACACCATTCTCCTGCCTCAGCCTCTCAAGTAGCTAGGACTACAGGCGCTCACCACCACGCCCGGCTATTTTTTTTGTATTTTTAGTAGACATGGGGTTTCACCGTGTTAGCCAGGATGGTCTCAATCTCCTGACCTCGTGATCCGCCCATCTTGGCCTCCCAAAGTGCTGGGATTACAGGCGTGAGCAACCGCGCCCAGCCTACTGATCAGTCTTGAGTAGAAAAGGGGTACCTTGTGCAGACAGTGCAAGACAAACAGGAGAATCCAGATATGGTCTGCATTCCTTTAGCCACAGAAATATGAGACCCTGATCAAGTAGAGGTCTTTGTCAAAACTGCACTAGAAACCCACTGTCTTGGTTGCCCTGAAAATAAAACTTCCCCTACACCTTACAGAAATATAATCATATTGAGAAAAGCCTGCAAATAAAGTAATTAATAATTAGGATCATCACTACCTTGAGGAAATCTCTGAAAAGCAATTTGGGAAGTGGGTTTTTATCTTAAAAAGTAATATTACAACGGGGCAGCATGTGACTTATTTACAAAATGATGAACACAGGACAGGCCCGCACTCTCAAGAGAGCTCTGAGCACTGCTGCTTCTCCCGCTGCCTCTGGCCAAGTCAGGGGAGATCATGAATCATCACACTATTCTGTTCTCGTGGCTCACATGGTCAATTCATCACCACTGCTGTCAGAAAGGGTCCATGGACTGGGGAAGGTGGGAGATCTAGATGGGGTTAAGTGCCCTGCCCAGGTGCTGCTGAGCAGACTTCATACACAGAGCTGAATTTATAAGTACAAATTCATGAGCACAAGATAACCACTTGGTGTGTGTGTTTATATATAAATATATATACATATTCATATATATATACACACACAAACACACACCTCATATATATACACACACATGAACACACACACCTCATATATTTGACAAACATACATGTCAAATATATATAGATATATTTTCTAGCTGGCAAAGCAATTTGGCAATTTGTATAAATATCCATATGACTACATGCAGTGGCTCAGTGACATATCAAAAAGAAATCATTCTCAACAAAAAGCAGCCATCTGTACTGCAAAGTTTGTTACTGTATAATCTATCATAGCAAATTGTTAGAAATAACCTACTTATTTAATCAAAGGAACTGCTTAGGAGAATTATTATCTGCAATATCCTGAAACTCTACTGAATTCAACATTTCTATACACTAACAATGAATTCTCTAAAAAAGTAATCAAGAAAACAATCTCATTTACAGTAGCATCAAAAAAATTCAAAATCAGCCTAGGCAACATAACAAGACCCCGTCTCTATACAAAATTTAAAAATTAGTCAAGCGTGTGGTGGAGCGTGCCTGTACTCCCAGCTACTAGAGTGGCTGTGATGGAAGGATGGCTTGAGCCCAGGAGTTCGAGGCTGCAATGAGCATTACTGCACTGAGACCTGTCTCTAAAAAAAAGTAAAAAGTGGCCGGGCACAGTGGCTCACGTCTGTAATCCCAGCACTTTGGGAGGCTGAGGCAAGCGGATCACGAGGTCAAGAGATTGAGATCATCCTGGCCAACATGGTGGAACGCTGTCTCTACTAAAAATACAAAAATTAGCTGGGTATGGTGGTGCGCACCTGTAGTCCCAGCTACTCAGGAGGCTGAGGCAGGAGAATCGCTTGAACCTGGGAGGCGGAGGTTGCAATGAGCCAAGATCACACCACTGCACTCCAGCCTGGCAACAGAGCGAGACTCTGTCTCAAAAAAAAAAGTAAAAAATAAAATAAAATTCTTAGGAATAAATTTAACCAAGAAGACAAAAGATCTGTACACTGATAATAAAACACTGACAAGATAAATTAAAGAAGACACAAGTAAACGAAAAGATGTAATCCCAGCACTTTGGGAGGCCAAGACAGGTGGATCACTTGAGATCAGGAGTTTGAGACCAGCCTGGCCAACATGGACAAACCCTGTCTCTACTAAAAATATAAAAAGGAGGGTGGATTACTTGAGGTCAGGAGTTCGAGACCAGCCTGGCCAACATGGTGAAACCCCGTCTCTACTAAAAATACAAAAATTTACCAGGCATGGTGGCAGGCACCTATGATCCCAGCTACTCGAGAAGCTGAGGCAGGAGAATTGCTTGAACCCAGGAGGCAGAGGTTACAGCGAGCCAAGATCGTGCCACTGTACTCCAGCCTGGGTGACAGGGTGAGACTCTGTTTCAAAAACAAAAACAAAAAAAACAAATTAGGCAGGTATGGTGGTGCATGCCTGTAGTCTCAGGTACTCAGGAGGCTGAAGCAGGAGAATCACTTGAACCCAGGAGGCGGAGGTTGCAGTGAGCTGAGATTGTGCCACTGCACTCCAGTCTGGGCAACAGGGTAAGACTCTGTCTCAAAAAAACAAAAAAAAAAAAAAAGAAAAGAGAAGAGAAGGGAAAAGAAAAGATACTCCATGTTCAAAAATTGGAAGAATTAATATTGTTAAAGTGTCCATACCACCCAAAGCAATCTACAGATTCAATGCAATCCCTAACAAATTCCAAAGACATTTTTACAAAAATAAAAGAAAAATTGATCCTAAAACTTGCATAGAAGCACTAAAGACTCCAATATCCAAACAATCTCGTGCAAACAAAACAAAGCTGGAGGCATCACACTACCTGATTTCAAAATATAGTACAAAGATATAGTAATCAAAACACCATGGTACTGGCATAAAAACAGACACATCAACCAGTGAAACAGAACAGAGAGCTCAGTAATAAACACACACATTAACAGTCAATGAATTTACAACAAAGGTGCCAAGAACACAAAATGAATAAGGGACAGTCTCTAATAAATGGCGTTGAGAAAACTGGATATCCACAAGCAGAATGAAATCGGATCCTTTTCTCACATCAAACACTAAAATCAACTCAAAATGGATTAAACACTTGAACATAATACCTGGAACTTTTAAACTACTAGAACAAAACATGACATTGGTCTGGACAATGATTTTTTTTAATATGAACCCAAAAGCACAGATGACAAAAGCAAAAATCAACAAATGAGACTGCATCAAACTAAAAGCCTTCTGTACAGCAAAGTAAACAATCAACAGAGTGAAGAGACAACCCACGGACAGGGAGAAAATAATTTGAAAACCATACGACACGGTCTGGATATTTGTCATTTAAAAGTGTGTGGCACCTCCTGACCCACTCTCTCATTTGCTCCTCCTTCTGCCATGTGACATGCCAGCTCCCCCTTCGCCTTCTGCCATGATTATAAAGCTTCCTGAGGCCTCCCTCGAAGCTGAGCAGATGCCAGCACTATACTTCCTGCAAAGCCTGCAGAACCATGAGCCAATTAAATCTCTTTTATTAAAAACTACCCAGTCTCGGGTATTTCTTTACAGCCAAGTGTGAACAGCCTAATACACCATACCCCTGACAAGGGGTTAATATCCAAAATTAATGAGGAACTTGAACAGCTCAAGAGCAAAGAAACAAATGACCTAATTTTAAAAATGGACAAAGAATCTGAATAGATATTTCTCAAAAGAAGAGATACAAATGGCCAACAAGTATATTAAAAAATGTCCAATAACATTAATCATCAGGGAAATGCAAATTAAAAACACAATGAGATTTTACCTCACATCCATTGGAATGGCCCTTTTCAAAAAGACAAAAGATAAGTGTTGGCTGTGGAGAAAAAGGAACCCTGGTATGCTGTTGGTGGAAATGGAAAATTAATACAGCCACTATGGAAAACAGTATGGAGGCTCCTCAAAAAATTTAAAATGGAACCACCATATGATCCAGCAATCCCACGTCTGGGTACATATCCATTGGAACTGAACTTAGTATGTTGAAAAGATATCAGCACTCTCATGTTCACTGCAGCCCTACTCACGATAGCCAAGACACAGAATCAACCTAAGTGTCCATCAATTGATGACGGATAAAGAAAATGGTGTGTGTGTGTGTGTGTGTGTGTGTGTGTGTGTATACACCCACTATTCAGCCTTTATAAAGAAGGAAATCCTGTCATTTGCAACAACGTGAATGAACCTGGAGGACATTAATCTAAGTGAAAACAGTAGGTACAGAAAGACAAATACTGCGTAATCTCACTTATATGTGGAATCTAAAAAAGTCAAACTTATAGAAGCAGAGAATAGAATGGTGTTTACCAAAGGCTGGTGGCAGTGGCCGTGGGGGTTTGTTACAAAGGTTCAGTTTGACGGGAGGGATAAGTTTTGGAGATAGCACAGCACGGTGACTATAGTTATTAATAAAGTATCACATATTTGAAAATTGCTAAGAGAGTAGGTTTTAAATGTTCTCACCATAGATAAGTATGTGCAATGATGGACATGTTAATTAGATGGATTTAATTGTTCCGTCATGTATATAGATATCAAAACATCACAGTGTACCTCATAAATATATGCAATCATTACTTGTTAATTAAATGTTTGATTCAACTACATTTTTAAAAAGAAAAATATTAATATGGAAAAATCTTTGTGACATAAAGTTAAATGAAAAATTGCAAATATGCAACTAAAGCTAAGTTAGAATTAAAACAATGCAGACTTCATACACCTTTAAACAGAAGTGTGTACACTTGAAAAAACTGTTATGGATGACTGTGGGTGAAAGTTTCACTTTCTTTTCTTTACTCTTGTTATAATATTGTCTGTGTGATGAATTATTTTAATTTAATTAAAATTTATCTAATTATATTTCACTGAAGCTACAGAATAAAGGTCTGCACTTTATGCTCCTTTTGCCCTGGAAAACTTTTCATTGCTTATATTGTTTTACGTAAAATGCAATTTAAAACAGAAAAAAAAGAGAGAAAAAAATACTATTTGGGGAAAGGAATGAATAAAAGAGGATTTTCTTCATTGAATATTATAATATGTTTGAAACAAACATGTCATAAGGAGTAAAAAATACCTTAAAACCAAATCACAGATCACTGAGAAAGAAGAGGCATCCCAGACATAGATCCCAAATGTTTAAAGAATTTAACTGGCAAAGTAGGCCAGGCGCAGTGGCTCACGCCTGTAATCCCAGCACTCTGGGAGGCAGAGGCGGGTGGATCACCTGAGGTCAGGAAATTGAGACCACCCTGGCCAACATGGTGAAACCCCGTCTCTACTAAAAATAACAAAAATTAGCTGGGCGTGGTGGTGCGTGCCTGTAATCCCACGGACTCGGGAGCGTGAGGCAGGAGAATTGCTTGAACCCGGGAGGCGGAGGTTGCAGTGAGCTGAAAGCGTGCCATTTGCACTCCAGCCTGGTGACAGAGCGAGACTCCGTCTCAAAAAAGTAAAAAAACAAACAAACTGGCAAAGTAAAATAAAGTATAATTTCATGCATTAGGACAGAAATCAAACCAAAAAAAAAATGGAGAAAAACAAACTTAGATCTGTATCCAATCTAAATTTCATGGCCAAAAAAATAAGCTAAATATCACAAATCAAATAAGAAAACCTGGAATAAAACAAACAACATTGTCCTCCCATGTGAGAGTTTTGAATGTTTGTAACAGAAGAGACTCAAAGAAAAGATAAACATTCATTCACTCAATAAATATCTGAGTTCTCAGCAGGCATCAGTATCATGAGGCCGGAAAAAAAACATGAAAAGAAAGCCAGTATCACTGGAAAATCCACACATGTATAGTGTTAATCCATACACGTATGCACACACAAATTTTATATATATACACACACACATACCTCATACAAAGAAAAAATATGGTACCAGTTTCCAGCACACACACGAACACATAAACAGAACTCCTTTAATAAGCCAATTACTGAAAATGGATTTAATGATGTCAGTAATTAAAGAAATGCAAATCAAAACAGTGGGCACACTCTCTAAAATTAAAATTAGAAAAACAAAGAAAAACCATTAAGCCCAATTTTGGCAGGGAGATAACTGAATTGCCTGAATTTTTTGGGAAGAAAGTCTGACTAAATATATCAACAGTGTTTAAAAATATAATCAGAATAATAATACATATAAATAACATCATATAAATGTATGTAAGTAATTATTTTAAAGAAGGAAAAAAGAGTTGAGTTTTGTTTTGTTTTCTGAGTCTAGATGCTAGGTATAGAAGCATTCATTATTTTTAAAAAAATAGAAACGACCTAATAACTAGTGATAGAAAATGGAAAAGCAATAAAGGTACTTGAAACCGTGCACTATTATAGAGTTATCATAGCTATGTAGGAGCAGGAAAGAACATTTACTAAATAATGTAATGTGAGAAAAGCGGGAAAAAATTGAATATCCATAATGACTATAACCATGCAAAAAGCTCCATGTGTTTAAATAAAGATGGAACTAGGATAAGGAGAGATGAAAATAATTCAGGTATTTTAAGAAAAGTTTATAACTCAAGTTTTTAAACACTTTTGCAGGATGAAGGGACGCAGAGAGTGATTATAACACTTAAAATCCAGCCTCTAGGAACCATTAAAACCATTTACACCACTGGACATGCAGTCACCTGGATTATTACTGCACCTAGTAGTAAATGCCAAAATGTGTCTGGTCAAAGGATCCCAAGGAAGGTGGCCTAGAATTATTTACAGAAATGCTCACTAATGGTTGAGCATGCAGTGCAGGCTGACTCAGAGCAGATGCTCCATCAATACAAACACACCATCTACAAACATCTTGCACGAAGCCATGGGCCAGGCTTACTGATATAGACATGGGGCTTTCAAGCCAACAAGATAACGTGGCAGAACTTTCTAAAACATACCATATTTATTCAGAGGAAACCTTCTTGTCATCACCACCAAGAGGCTATGAAAAGCTTCATTGGAAGGAATTGATTTTCAACAAAAGGTACTTACTGGGTTAAAGACATTTGTGCCTTTACTTCAAGAAGTCAGCAGATTTCTCAAAACATTTTCTGAGGAGATGTGTGTTTACAAGAAAGGTCAATATTAATCTAATGGATTTAACTATTAACTCACTAGAAAGCAAGAAATGCACACTTTTCTGTAAGAAGACAAAAAAGAGAGCTTCTATTACAGTACCATAAACCCCTTGAGGATAGCGACATGGTCTTATTTTTCTTTATATCTCTATGGTCTGCAAGCATGTTATGTTGGATGGATAGGATGATGGATGAATATATATATGGATAGATGAGTGGGTGGATGGATGGATGGAGTGAGCTAATGGATGAGTGCATGGGTGGGTGGGTGGACACATGGATTAATGGAAGGATGGATGGATGGATGGATGGATGGAAGGATGGACAGACGGATGGGTGGGTCGGTGGATGGGGTGAGCAGATGAATGAGTGGGTGGGTGGGTGGATCAGGTGAGCAGATGAACGGAGTGATGAGTGGATGGGTAGGCAGGATGGATGGATGGATGGATGGATGGATGGATGGATGGGGTGAGTGGATGGATGTGTGTGTGGATGGATGAGTGGGACAGAGAGGGTAAGAGTAAACGGATGAATGGATGAGTAGGTGAGTGGGCAAGTGGACAGATAGATGATGGATGATTAGAAATCCTAATCCACAAGAACCTGTGTAAACCACTTACATATGCCAATGGGTTATAAAAATTACACCTTTAGGAACAGTAGTGTTCTAACACAAGCCAAACAGGAAAGCAAACCAAAGATTTGGAAAGTCATCCCATGAAAAATAAATAGATCATTTGCAAGATCTTTCAAAGAAGAATTTCAGGGCTCTTTGCCTTGTAAATTCAGCTTTAGCCACCCCCTTGGCCACTTAATCAAAGGACATGCAGCGTAGTGAAGTGCTTAAATGAGTCATTCTTGACAGATAAGAGAGATGTATCTCAGCCAGGGCCCGGTCATGCTGTGATAGAGGCCGCGGCCACATAGAGCTTCTCAAAGTATTATCCAGGACTGACAGCATCAACATGAACTGGCAACAGTTTAGAAAGGCAAAATCTCAAGCCCCGCCAAGACCTAAGGAATCAGAAATTCTGAGGATCGTGCCAGCATTTCGTGTTTCAACAAGCTCTCCATGTGATTCTGAAACCTACTAAAGTTTATGAACCACAGCAGCCAACACATAAACGAAGGGAATGTGCTTAGTTTTGACCAGATTTCTTTTTGTGGGGAGAGAGAGGAGCAAAAATACAGTCTCTTGTTAGGAAAATATAGAGACCTTCTGGATGAAATGAAATGAAAATTGCCTTGATTCTGAATGTTCGGCCACACCACCTGCAGAAACCAAGACTAAAATGGCTTGCCAATCTTAAGTACCTATCTTCCCAAACTAGAGCGTCGTTAATTAGGAGGTTCTTCATTCTTAAAGGTCTGTGTTGGTGTCAGTCCCTTACTGCTAGTGTTGGCCACTTACTGGTAGTCCAGGTTAGCTGTCTCCAGTGAAGATCCTGGAAGCTCAAAGACTTTTGGCTTCTTCTCGATCTCTCTAGCAAAGGACTATATTTAGTAAGTAGAGTGTAGGTCAGCAAAGAGCATGGAACATAACTCAATGAATGAAGGAAATGATGCCAAGAAACTGAAGGTCTTTCTGTTCCTGCAGCAATGCCCAAATACTAACTACACCCATTTCGGTTAGTTATTGCTTTTGGATGGGATAGCAGAAAAGAACCAACATTTGTTGGGGGCCACTATGTGCATATTTCTCATTTAACCCACACCATACCCACTTGAAGTTGGTATTTGCACCCCCTTTTTTTTTTTTTTTGAGACAGAGTCTCGCTCTGTCACCCAGGCTGGAGTGCAATGGCACAATCTCAACTCACTGCAACCTCCACCTCCTGGGTTCAAGCGATTCTCCTGACTCAGCCTCCCGAGTAGCTGGGATTACAGGTGTCCGCCACCACATCCAGCTAACTTTTTTGTAATTTGAGTAGAGACAGTTTCACCGTGTTGGCCAGACTGGTCTCGAACGCCCAACCTCCGGTGATCCGCCCACCTCAGCCTCCCAAAGTGCCGGGATTACAGGCATGAGCCACTGCGCCCAGCCTGCATCCCCTTTTTACAGAAGATTACAATAAATAAGGAAATTTGAAAGCAACATAATTATCCATCAACAGATGAATGAATAAAGAAAATCTTGATACATATACACAGTAGAGTACTATTCAGCCCTAAAAAGAAATAAGACCCTGTCATTTGCAACAAACATGGATAAAACTGGAGGATATTATGTTAAGTGAAATAAGCCAGGCACAGAAAGATAATCATTGCTGACTCTCCCATATTTGTGGGGGCTAAAAATTGAAACAATTGAACTCATGGAGATAGAGAGCAGAAGAATGGTTACCAGAGGCTGGGAAGGGGACTGGGGGAGTGGAGGAAAGTGGGGATGGTTAATGGGTACAAAAATATAATTAGATAAAATGAATAAGACCTAGTACTTAAAAGCACAACAGGGCCAGGCACGGTGGCTCATGCCTGTAATCCCAGAACTTCAGGAGGCCAAGACGGGCGGATCACAAGGTCAGGAAATCAAGACCACCCTGGCTAATATGGTGAAACCCCGTCTCCACTAAAAATGCAAAAAAAAAAAAAAAAAATTAGCTGGGCGTAGTAGCGGGTGCCTGTAGTCCGAGCTAGTTGGGAGGCTGAGGCAGGAGAATGGCGTGAATCTGGGAGGCGGAGCTTGCAGTGAGCAGAGATCACGCCACTGCACTCCAGCCTGGGCGAAAGAGCGACACTCTGTCTCAAAAAAAAAAAAGCACAACAGGGTGACTACAATCAATAATAATTGCACATTTAAAAATAACTAAGAGTATGATTGGATTGTTTGTAGCACAAAGGATAAATGCCCGAGAGGATGGATACCCCATTTTCCATGATGTGATTATTACACACTGCATGTCTGAATCAAAGTATCTCATGTACTCTATAAATATATACACCTACTATGTACCCACAAAAATTAAAAATAAATTTTTTAAAAAAATTGGCGGGCATAGTAGCTCACACCTGTAATCCCAGCACTTTGGGAAGCCAAGGAAGGTGGATCACTTGAGGTCAGGAGTTTGAGACCAGCCTGGCCAACATGGTGAAACCCTGTCTCTACTAAAAATACAAAAATTAGCCAGGCATCGTTGCACACACCTGTAGTTCCCAGCTACTCAGGAGGCTGAGGCAGGAGAATCGCTTGAGCCTGGGAAACAGAGGTTGCAGTGAACCAAGATCGCTTGAACCAAGATCACACCACTGCACTCTAACCTGGGCGACAGAGCAAGACTCCGTTTTTTTTTTAATTAGCAACAGTCTCAAAGCCATACACTATCAAGTAGTATAAACAGGCTTTCAACCCAGGTATTCTGGGAGTCCCCAAGACCACTCCCGGGTCAATAATTGAGTAGGAGGAGCCATAGGACTCAGCACATTGTACTCGTGGCTCTGATTTATTACAGTGGAGGATTCAAAACAGAAGCAGCAGAGGGGGCCAGACGCGGTGGCTCACGCCTATAATCCCAACACTTTGGGAGGCTGAGGCAGGTGAATCACCTGAGGTCAGGAGTTCGAGACCAGCATGGTCAACATGATGAAGTCCCATCTCTACTAAAAATACAAAAAAGTTACCCAGGCACGGTGGCAGGTGCCTGTAATCCCAGCTACTTGGGAGGCTGAGGCAGGAGAATTGCTTGAACCTGGAGGTGGAGTTTGCAGGGAGCCAAGATCGTGCCACTGCACTCCAGCCTAGGCGACAGAGCAAGACCCTATCTAAAAATAAATAAATAATAAAATAAATAAAAATAAAAAGCAGCAGCAGAGGGAGCAGGCACATGGGAGGAGGTCTGGAGGAAACTGCGTGCAAGCTTCCAAGAGTTCTACCCCAGTGAAGTCACAACAGATGCTGCTAATCCCTCCAGTAAGGAGTTCTGATGACACATGAGAAGAGTTTCCCATTAGAGAAGCTCATTAGGGAGTTAGTATGCAAGATTTTTATTGGGGGCTGGTCATAAGTGTCAAGAAACATTGGTTTATGGATTTTTATTAATCTATGGCTACTCATGAAATAATGGTTAAGATTATAAGCTCGGCTGGGTGCCTGTAACCCCAGCGCTTTGAGAGGATGAGGTGGGAGGATTGCTTGAGCTTAGGAGTTCCAGATGAGCCTGGGCAACACAGCAAGACTCTATCTCTACAAAAAAATTTAAAAATTAGCCAAGCATGGTGGCATGCGCCTGTAGTCCCAGCTACTTAGGAGGCTGAGGAGAGAGGGTCACTGGAGCCCAGGAGTCCGAGGGTGCAGTGAGCCATGATTGCAACACTGAACTCCAGTCTGGGTGACAGAGTGAGACCCCAACTCTACAAAAAAATTTAAAATATTAGCCAAGCATGGTGGCACATGCCTGTGGTCCCAGCTACAGGAGACTGAGGTGGGAGGATCTCCTGAGCCCAGGAGGCTGAGGCAGCAGTAAACTATGATCATGCCACTGCACTCCAACCTAGGTGAACAAGTGAGACCCCATCTCTACAAAAAATTGAAAATATTAGCGAAGCATGGTGGCACGTGCCTGTGGTCCCGGCTATAGGAGACTGAGGCGGGAGGATCTCCTGAGGCCAGGAGGTCGAGGCGGCACTAAGTTATGATCATGCCAATGCACTCCAGCCTGGGCAACAGAGAGAAGCTTCATCTGAAATAAATAAATAAATAAATAAAATCACAGTCTCCAGAGTTAGACAACAGCTTCAGTAGGAAGCTTCATCCATTAAATGGGGTTAATCATTCTACTCACTCTTTAGAGTTGTTTTGAGGATATAAGAAGGTAATGTCTGTAAAGTTATCAGCAGGTGGCAGACACAGAATATACATGCATATACATATTAGCTACTATTGCCTCCCCATTTATGCCATCAACCCCTGGCCAAAGCTAGGTGCTAGGCAGACATATTTCTACATCAATTTACATCCAGGAACCTAAAGATGAGTGCAATGATGAGAAGCTGTGGTCAGATGGTGCCTCCAGACACTGGGGCAGTGTCTCGCTCTTACCCATCCCTCAGTCCCTCCATTTCCTTAAAGACTTTGCTCCAACAGGGCTATACAAATCTGAGACAGCACCGTGATGCTGAAGGGCTCTGATGTAACTCCACCAAGGTGGCACGCTTTAATTCAAGGGAGTAACCAAAGGGGAAAAAATGAAGTTGCTTTTGGTAATAAATAAAGTTTGGAGCTGGAAGGGAGAAAGAAGATCATATCCAAGAACCCAATTTTGCAGATGAGAAACTGAGGTACAGAGGGATTGAGTGGCTTAGCCAGGGACAGACAGGTGCTCAGGGCCCAGGCTGTCACCCTGCCGACCCCATGTCCTCACTCATCAGCACCAACACGAGTGTCAGGCTCTGTCTCCTTGCATGGGTGAATCTCTATATAAAGTTATCTTTCCAAAAACCTACCTATTCCTTCTCCTCCTCCAGTTCCAATACTGTATCTTCCAGGGAATAGCATTATTTGACCATGATGCTTTAACTCCCCTACCCTTTTCTTAAGATCCCATATACCCTTTTCCCAGGTAGGGAAAAAAATGTGTGCAGTGAAATACCTGGTGACAAACCAAGACATTAAGAATTTCAAATAACTATTCAATGAGGACCACAGTCCAAGCTCAGTGGCCTGGGGCAAGTTCCTAAACCTCTGTGAGTGTCAAATTCCTCATTTATGACATAGACATCATATCTGCTTGATATGGTGGTGCATGATGGTGTGTACCTGTAGTCCCAGCTACTCAGGAGGCTGAGGTGGGAGGATCGTTTGAGCCCAGGAGGTCAAGGCTGCAGTGACCTTTGATTGCATCATTGCACTCCAGCCTGGGTGACAGAACAAGACCCTGTCTCAAAAATAAATAAATAAATAAATAAAGCAGATGATTGGTTAAAGACCACCCAATTCACAAGGTTACTTTTATAACTAGATAAGACAGTGAATACAAGAATGCTTGATACCTCTAAAATACCACATCGATACAAGAAACCAGTATAGCTCTTTGTCAATATGCACCGAAAGTGAGTAAAACATCATTCCTTTTTTTAACTGCACGTGGACCACAACACATTATTTTATTATTCACTTGCTATTTCTGTAGCTAATTCCCCAGCTTTCATTCCTTCCTTTTATAAAAGAAGAAAAAAGGAAATCAATGAAATAAGAATACTGCTATTTTCTGACACAAATTAAACTCCAAATCCAAACACAAACAGAATCACAGTAACATATGGGTCTATTTTCTCAATCTTCCCCCCAGGGGAGAATCAGCCATATGGCAGGAAAGAGTTGGCCAGGTGTTGTGATAAATGGGGCCCAGCTTGGTCTCCAGGCTCTGAAGGAGGAAGGACCCTGGCATTTGTAAAACCAGAAATGATGTCACTGCTGACACCTTCTCCCAGCTCTCCTCCACTGAGTCAAAGACAGGAAAGGAGATGTTTACATAAAAAAAAAAAAAAAAGACAAAAGGGTATCAGTGTAAAATCTGATGCATGTGGACAATTGCAATAGATGAGGGGCAAGTGTGGTGGCTTACACCTGTAATCTCAGCACTTTGGGAGGCCAAGGCAGGAAGATCGCTTGAGGCCAGGAGTTTGAGATCAGCCAGGGCAACGTAGCAAGACCCCACCTCTACAAAACAATTTAAAAATTAGCTGGGCATAGTGGTGTGCAGTAGTCCCAGATGCTCAGGAGGCTCAGGTAGGAGGACAGCTTGAGCCCGGGAGGTCAAGGCTGCAGTGCGCTACAATGGCACCACTGCACTCCAGCCTGGGCAACAGAGCAAGACCTTGTCTCAAAAATAAATAAATAAATAAATAAATAAATGGTAGATGATGGTTAAAGACCAAGATGCATTCTCTCAAAGACTCTGGATGCACACATACCACTTACTCATGCAGAGCCTGTGTAAAGAGAGGCTATTACGTGCCTGAGAGGTTGATTGCAGAGGATCACCTCTCCAGGTACCGAAGAAATAAAGGCAACACGTGACGGAACCACATCAGTCAAGAAGTATTCAAGGAAGCATGTGGGCTACCACTCCACAGCCACTACCACGGCTAACAGGAAAAAGACTGACAACACCAAATGTTGGCAAGGATGAGGCACTACTGGAACTCTCATATGTTGCGGGCAAAAGTGAAAAATGTTTCAATGATTTTCTAAATTTATTTGGCAGTTAAGAGTTAAATATAGGGCTGGGTGCAGTGGTTCATGCCTGTAATACCAGCACTTTGGGAGGCCAAGGCGAGTGGCCCACATGAGGTCAGGAGTTCAAGACCAGCCTGGCCAACATGGCAAAACCCCATCTCTACTAAAAATACAAGAATTAGCCGGGCACAGTGGCACATACTTGTAATCCCGGCTACTTGGGAGGCTGAGGCAGGAGGATCACTTGAACCTGGGAGGCAGAGGCTGCAGTGAGCTGAGACTGCATCACTGCATTCTAGCCTGGGTTACAGAGTAAGACTCCATCTCCAAAAAAAAAAAAAAAAAAAAAAGGAGTTAAATATACACTTACCCTGTGATGGTTAGTATTGAGTGTCAACTTAATTGGATTGAAGGATGCAAAGTACTGTTCCTGGGTGTGTCTGTGAGGGTGTTGCCAGAGGAGATTAACATTTGAGTCAGTGGACTGGGAGAGGCAGACCCACCCTCAATGGGGGTGGGCACCAACCAATCAGCTGCCAGTGTGGCTAGAATAAAACAGGCAGAAGGTGGGAGAGGCTGACTTGCTGAGTCTTCCGGCCTTCATCTTTCTCTCGTGCTGGATGCTTCCTGACCTCGAACATCAGATTCCAAGTTCTTTGGCTTTTGGACTCTTGGACTTACCCCAGTGATTTGCCAGGGGCTCTTGGGCCTTTGGCCACAGACTGAAGGCTACACTGTCGGCTGCTTCTCTGCTTTTGAGGTTTTGGGAATGAGCCAACACTGGCTTCCTTGCTCCTCAACTAGCAGATGGCCTATCGTGGGACTTCACCTTGTGATCCTGTGAGTCAATTCTCCTTATAAACCCCCTTTCATATATACATCTATCCTATTAGTTCTGTCCCTCTAGAGAACCCTGACTAATACATATCCTATGACATAGTAATTCCACTCGTAGGTATTTATATAAAAGAAATGAAAATGTAGGCACACAAAAGTCCTATATAAAAGCAGACACAGTTGCTTTTTTCATAATAGCCAAAAACTGAAATGGTCTGGGTGTCCATCAACAGGAAAACAGATAAATAAACTGTGACAGATCCACACATAGAAGACGACACAGCAATAAAAAGCAACAAAACTCCTGATAAACAACATGTATCGGGGTCAGCTAATTATCCCTGCAAACCAGCCATCTGTTTTCTGTAAATAAAGTTTTATTGAAACATAGCCACATGCAGTTATTTACATATTGTCTACACTGCTTTCCTGCTGCAACAGCAGAGCTGAGTAGTTGCTACAGAGATCTGGTGGCTGGCAAGTCTAACATATTTATTTTCCACTTCTTTTTTTAAAAGACTGCAGACCTCTTGAGAAAAATGCAAAAAAAAAAAAAATGCTGAGTGAAAAACAAAACAAAACACAGAAACAAAAGAATATATATGCATGATTTCATTTCCATAAAGTTCTAGAGCAGGCAAAACTAATCTAGGGCTAAAAATATCAAAATAGTGCTTGTTTCTGGTGAATGTGGAAGATTGACTAGGAAGGGATACAAGAGAATTCCTGAGATGATGAAATTGTCGTATGTATTGGTAGAGTGTGGGTTACACAAATGTATGTGTTTCTCAAAACGAATCAAACTACACTTAAGGTCTGTGGATTTCACTCTATATGTAAATTACATCTCAATTTAAAAACCCCAAAAAATGAAAAAATTTCCAAGAAACACAAGGGCAGGATCTTACCTCTGAACCGGGCCCCCTATCTTGTGTCTTTGGACTCTGTGCATTCTTAGCATTTAAAATTCAGGTTCAAGCTAGGCACAGTGGCTCATGCCTGTAAAATCCCAGCCCTTTGGAAGGCTGGGGCAGGCAGATCGCTTGAGCCCAGGAGTTTGAGACCAGCCTGGGCAACATGGTGAAACCCTGTCTCTACAAAAAATACAAAAATTAGCTGGGCATGGTGGTGCACACCTGTAGTCCCTGATACTTGGGAGGCTGAGGTGGGAGGATCACTTGAGCCCAGGAGTTTAAGGCTGCAGAGAGCCATGATCACACCACTGCACTCCAGCCTGGGTGACAAAGCAAGACCCTATCTCAAAAAATTTTCAAAACAAAAAATTTCTTAACTTTAAAATTCAAGTTCAAATCTGTATTAGACCATTCTTGCACTGCTATAAAGAAATACCCGAGACTGGGTAATTTATGAAGAAAAGAGATTGAATTGGCTCACATTTCTGGAGGCCATATAGGAAGCACAGTGCTGGCATCTGCCTGACTTCTGGTAAAGCCTCAGGGAGCTTTCAATCATGGATGAAGGTGAAGCAGGAGCAGGCACTTCACATGGCAAAAGCAAGAGCAAGAGGGACAGTGGGGGAGGTGCCATATACTTTTAAATGACCAGATCTTGCAAGAACTCACTCACTATCAGGAAGATAGCACCAAGCCATGAGGGATCCGCTACCATGATCCAAACACCTCCCTCCAGGCCCCACCTCCAGCACTGGGATTACATTTCAAAATCAGACTTTGGCAAGAATAGATATTCAAACTATATCAAAGCCCATCTTGTGCAACTTTTTTCTTAAAGATCAGCTGTTCCTAAAGACCAAGCCCCGAGTCTCTAGGGATTCCTCAGAAGAAATGGTTCTTGCAGCCAGGTGCGGTGGCTCACGCCTGCAATCCGAGCACTTTGGGAGGCCGAGGTGGGCAGATCACAAGGTCAGGTGATCGAGACCATCCTGGCTAACACAGTGAAATCCCGCCTCTACTAAAAGTACAAAAAAATTAGCCAGGCATGGTGGCAGGCACCTGTAGTCCCAGCTACTCAGGAGGCTGAGGCAGGAGAATCGATTGAACCCGGGAGGCGGAGGTTGCAGTGAGCTGAGGTCACGCCATTGCACTCCAGCCTGGGCAACAAGAGTAAAACTCCATCTCAAAAAAAAAAAAAAAAAAAGAAATGATTCTTGGTTATTTTATGTATAGTCTTTATTCAAACAAGCCTGCAGGACAGGCCCAAGATATTAAAATCTCAAACTAAAGATGCTTTGGTTGAAGCACAGTTGTAGCCAGGCCAACTCTTCTCCCAAACCTCCACCCAAGACAGCCCTTAAAGGACCTCCTCCAACCACACCCACAGCATCCATGATCACAAAGCCTTGATTGTTCCCTGCAGCAACCACTGCAACACATCCTCCAAGCCAAGATCATTCCTGCCTTCCTCCCTCCAACTGCCCCTTCTCTCCAGGGACTGAGACCTGCACACCAGCTAGTCACCAGGTCTTATCAATCCCTCTGATGCCTACACATCAAACATGCCACCCCCACCACCTCTGTTGGCAGAACAAGTTCTGAGTGAAGGACCCCTGGAAAAGCTGTCTTCCAAGGAGCAATGTATTAGTCCATTTTCACACACCCGAGACAGGTTAATTTATAAAGAAAAAGAGGTTTAATGGACTCACAGTTCCATGTGGCTGGGGAGGCTTCACAATCATGGCAGAAGGTGAAAGGCACATCGTACATGGTGGCAGGCAAGAAAGAATGAGAACCAAGCAAAAAAGGAAACTCCTTATAAAACCATCAGATCTCATGAGACTTATTCACTACCACGAGGACAGTATGGGGGAAACTGCCCCATGATTCAATTATCTCTCACCAGGTCCGTCCCACAATACGTGGGAATTATGGGAGCTACAATTCAAGATGAGATTTGGGTGGGGACACAGCCTAACCATACAAAGCAACAAGCTCTTTTGTCTAGTCTTCCCCTCCTTGTTTTGAAACCTCATTTTTTCTTCTTCAAGAGCTATAGAGCATGAATCAATATACCAAGGTGTATTTCACATTTAAACTGGGCTGCCTCTCCAGAAAAGTTCTCTCCTATTCTCTCACTCTCCCCGGCTCTATTTTTTGTGAGATACGCCTGTGTCCAGTGGCCCAGTGACACATCCAAAGCTGTGCTGGGGATATTTCAAAAAGTGACTTGGGAACCCAAAAGCAAATGCAACAAGAACAAAGATAAATAGGTGGGACTTAATTAAACTAAAGAGCTTTTGCACAGCAAAAGGAACAGTCAGCAGAGTAAACAGACAAGTCACAGACTGGGAGAAAATCTTCACAATCTATATATCCGACAAAGGATAAATATCCAGATTCTACAATGAACTCAAACAAATTATCAAGAAAAAAGCAAACAATCCCATCAAAAAGTGGGCTAAGGACATGAATATGCAGTTCTCAAAAGAAGATATACAAATGGCCAACAAACATATGAAAAAATGCTCAGCATCACTAATGATCAGGAAAATGCAAATCAAAACCACAATGCCATACCACCTGACTCCCGCAACAAAGGCCATAATTAAAAAAAATAACAAAATAATAGATGTTGGCGTCGTTACAGTGAAAAGGTAACATTCTACACTGCTGGTGAAAATGTAAACTCATACAACCACCATGGAAAACAGTGTGGAGATTCCTTAAAGAACTAAAAGCAGAACTGCCATTTGATCCAGCAATCCCACTACCCAGAGGAAAAAAAGTCATTATACGAAAAAGATACTTGCACACACGTTTATGGCAGCACATTTCGCAACTGCAAAAACGCAGAACCAGCCCAAATGCCCATTACATGGGTGATGGATAAAGAGACTGTGGTATATATATACTATGGAATACTACTCAGCCATAAAAATGAATGAATTAATGGCATTTGCAGCAACTTGAAAGGGATTGGAGACTATAATATTATTCTAAGTGAAGTAACTCAGGAATGGAAAAACCAAACATTGTATGTTCTCACGCATACGTGGGAGCTAAGCTCTACGGCTGCAAAGGCATAAGAATGATACAATGGACTTTGGAGACTCAGGTGGAAAGGGTGGGAAGACTATGAATTGGGTACAGTGTATACTGCTCGGGTGATAGGTGTGCCAAAATCTCACAAACACCACTAAGGAATTTACTCATGGAACCAAATACCACCTGTTCCCCAAAAGTCTATGGAAATAACAAACTTTTTTCTAAAAAAAGTAATTGGGTCTTCCACAGGAAACACCCTCCTCAGCCATTCCCCCACACAGACCAGGACACCTGCAACCTATGTGCACATCAGTATTTCTGAATTTTGAAGCACAAAGGGTACTCTGAAAAGAATTCCACAATGAAAAGTGGATGAGCAGGGAGGTGGAAATAATATTAGGAAACCATTTATTTTTGTGGCTACTTCAAAAACATGACTAGTGAGCAAAAGTAACAATGATACGAACAAATGAAGCAGAGAGAAGTGAGCATAACTCAGAAGAAATTTCCACCTGTTCCTCTCAAGTTTCTCACTGTCTTTATGCCAGATCTTATTGCGTTCACAATTTTAAGGAGGCTGGACTTTTAAAGAGGGAGGATCGCTTGAGGCCAGGAATTTGAGACCAGCCTGGGCAACACAGCAAGACCCCCATCTCTACAAAAAAAAAAAAAGAAAAATTAGCCAAGCATGGTGGCATGTGCCTGTAGCCCCAGCTACTCAGGAGGCTGAAGCAGAAGGATCCGGAGTTCGAGGCTGCAGTGACTTATGATCCTGCCACTGCACTCTAGCCTGGGTGACAGAGCAAGGCCTTGTCTCTAAAAACAAAACAACAACAAAAAATTAAGTGTCTACTAAAAGTTGAAGTCATCTTCTCTTTGTTGCAGTGAGTGCCTTCTCACACTGCAGCTGGGTGCATCTGTCAGAGATTTAAGCTTTGCTTTTAAATACAAAATCCAGAGAAAACAGGAAAGGGGACCTGGGGGATGAAAGTAAGGGAAGCCGTCTACTTGAATGTTTACCCTGGGGAAGTAAAAGGAAAAATAAAGACGAACACAAGCTCTGTCCGCAGAGAAGGAGTTGCCAGGCTACAGCAGGCCCAGCCTTTCTTGCCTCAGGGAAAATACTCATTTTCCCAGTAGACCACCAGTCTGGACATACATGACCAGGTAGCTGAGTTTGTTTGTACAGGCCAAACTCGCGCTTTCATTTCGGTACTGGCTGCAGAAATAACAGCTATAAACTCCTTTGTTAGGGAACTGAGTTTACAGTTTTCATAATAGTGAGCCAGTCCACCCTCCTTTCCATCACCTCCAGAATTGATCAGCTTATGAAGGGCAGTGGCAAACTGGAAGTGAAATCTGGTTGGAGCAGGGGACTCAGGATCAGCTTCTAGGAGCCTCTCCCACATGCTAAGTCCAAGCCTGAAATGTAAGCTCTTACACTCTCCAGCTAGGACTTGAAGGCCATGAAGTGTCCACAGAAGAAAAGCAAAGATAGTAACACAGTTGAGCCTGCCCCAGGAGGCAGAGGCCCCGCTCAGCTTAAGCCTGCAGCAGGGGTGAGAGGAAGCAGAGACCACACTCTCTTGTACACTAAGTTTTCACTAGCAGCAGCCCAACCCACCATAAACTGGCCTCATCTGGTTCCTAGATTCTGAACCAAGTAGGTAAGAGTTCCCTCCTCTTGGAGAGGATAAAGGGGAAGGGGGAGTACAGAGGGATGCAATTTTAGCTTCTGGTTTGAAACAATATAAGGAAATTAGCCAGAAAATATTAATTTAAGGGCTAAAAGACCCAAAAAGAGCAGAATCCTCTTTGTTCAAAAATGTGGGTGGCATAAACAGTTTCTTTACATGGATTACCATTTTTGGAAAACCTAAATGGAGTAATTTACAACTATTATACAGATCTTAACCACCAATATTTAATGCATCTCTGTTGATTCAGAGGGCATAAAGGAATCTTGAATGATCTGGGAGTTCTTTACTATGACATTTACTAACAGCTCACCAACATTTCCTGAGTGTTTGTGTGAGATACAGCCTGTGCTTCATATATTTCCTCTTTAAACATCACAATGACTCTATGACTGATTATGAATATTAGCTGCATTTTGCAGATAGGGAAATGGAGTTGTAGAAAATTAGAGAATGGGGGCCGGGCGCGGTAGCTCACGCCTGTAATCCCAGCACTTTGGGAGGCTGAGGCGGGCGGATCACGAGGTCAGGAGATTGAGACCATCCTGGCTAACACGGTGAAACCCCGTCTCCACTAAAAATACAAAATATTAGCTGGGCGTGGTGGCGGGCACCTGTAGTCCCAGCTACTCGGGAGACTGAGGCAGGGGAATGGCGTGAACCCAGGAGGTGGAGCTTGCAGTGAGCCGAGATCGTGCCACTGCACACCAGCCTGGGAGACAGAGCAAGACTCTGTCTCAAAAAAAAAAAAAAGAAAAAAAAGAAAATTAGAGAATGGGGCAGGTATGGGGGCTCATGCCTGTAATCGCAGCACTTTGGGAGGCCAAGGCAGGAGGATTTCTTGGACCCAGGAGTTCAAGACCAGCCTGAGCAACAGAGGCCTCGTCTCTATAAAAACAAAATTAGCCAGGCATGGTGGCGTGTGCCTGTAGTCGCAGCTACTTGGGAGGCTGAGGTGGGAGGATCACCTGAGCCCAAGAAGTCAAGACTGCAGTGAGCCGTGATGAGACCATTGCACTCCAGCTTGGGTGGTGGAGAGAGACCCTGTCTGAAAAAAGAGAGAGTGACAGATAGACAGACAGACAGAGAGAGACAGAGAGAGGAACGAGGGGACAGAGAGGAAGGAAGGGGAAAGGGGAGGGGGGGAGAGGGGAGGGGAGGGAGGGGAGGGGAGGGGAGGGGAGGAGAGGGGAGGGGAGGAGAGGAGAGGGGAGGGGAGGAGAGGAGAGGGGAGGGGAGGAGAGGGGAGGGGAGGGGAGGGGAGGGGAGAAAGAAGAAGGGAGAAGAAGGAAGGAGGAGAAGAAGGAGGAGGAGGAGAGGAAAGAAGGAAGGAAGGAAGGAAGGAAGGAAGGAAGGAAGGAAGGAAGGAAGGAAGGAAGGGAGGGAGGGAGGGAGGGAGGGAGGGAGGAAGGAAGGAAGGAAGGAGAGAGGGAGAGAGGGAGGGAGGGAGGGAGGGAGAGAGGGAGAGAGGGAGGGAGGGAGGGAGGGAGGGAGGGAGGGAAGGAAGGAAGGAATGAATTAGAGAATGCCCCCAGCTCACAGGGCTTGTGCAGCAGGCTGCCTCCACATCCAGAAGTCTTATGCACTGCCCTAAACTCCATCATTTCCCACACTATTTTTAGTGCTGCTGTAACAGTCAATTTAGAATTCCAGCTAATGCAACTGACACAGCACTTGCAGGTATGGTTACACAGGAGCTAATGCAACATGGGTCTTTAATAATACCTGTCATACAGTAAAGCCAAGAAGGGCAAAAGTGCACGGCCCATTCCAAGTAACAAGCTACTTCCCACCTTGGGAGAGGGGAAGGGAAGTCTAAGAGCTGGGCCAGGGAGCTGGCAATTTCAGTCAGTGGGGCAGTTTCTAACTCAACAGAGCCTATCTTAAGAGGATAAGGCTCTTAGATGCCTGAGCTCAAGATGGGCAGGATTTACCTGCAGTAAAGTGTATGTTGGTGAAGACATCAGACAGCAGATGGGCTCTGATTATAAGCTTTCTAGAAAGGTCAAGAGAGCAGAGCTGGAGAGGCCAGTGCAATTTGGCCCCAGCACTCAAGCTAGCAGAGATCAAATCATCGAGTGGTTGGAATATTTAGGTTACTCCATCACCATGACACTGTGCATTACTCCACTAGGGCTGCCGTAACAAAGCTGTGTGGCTTAAACAACAGAAATGTATTTTCTCACAGTCCTGGAAACTGGAAGTCCGAGATGAAGGTGTCAGCGGGGTTGATTTCTTTTGAGGTCAGTCTCTCTTGGTTTGTAGATGGCCGCCTTCTTCCATTGCCTTTCATGATCTTCTGTGCATGTCTGTGTCCTGATCTCCTCTTTTTATACGGACATCTTCATTTTCATTTAATTACCTCATTAATGGCCTTATCTCCCAATAGGGTTGTATTTTGACGGAGGTGCTGGAGGTTAGGACTTCATATGAATTTGCGGGGAGGCAATTCGGTCTGTAACTCACAGTAGCTCTTAATAAAGATGTGGTTGTCCCTGCTGCTGCTTTGTGTGTTGATTTTTTTTTTTTTTTTTGAGATGGAGTCTTGCTCTTGTTGCCCAGGCTGGAGTGCAATGGCACAATCTTGGCTCACTCCAACCTCTGCCTACCAGGTTCACACGATTCTCCTGCCTCAAGTAGCTGGGATTACAAGCGCCCGCGATCACTCCCGGCTAATTTTTGTTATTTGTCATAGAGGCGGGGTTTCACCATGTTGCCCAGGCTGGTCTTGAACTCCTGACCTCAGGTGATCCACCCATCTTGGCCTACCAAAGTGCTGGGATTACAGGCGCGATGTGTGTTAGTTTTTACAGAAAGGGAACAGACATTGGATTTCTGGCTGGGGGGATCTCCAAGGGGAATTCTCCAAGGCGTCTGACCTCAGGGGCTTGGCGAGCAATACCTGGAATCAACTCTTACCTGGGGGAACCATCTTAACAGGAACACTCTTCGACATGGGAGGAATTCAATACCCCCAGGAGGTCCCTTGACCTCAAAAATGCAAGAGTGGGAGCCTTTGAATGGAGTGGAAGGAATTGGGGGAAGACAGCAATTGTGTGTCCAAACAGCACACCAGGCCAAGATCAGTGGGATCTGCTCAGGAGTGATTCCTTCTGTCTTCAAGAGCTACACTGGGAAGAAATGTATGAAGACAGCAAAGCCATCAGCTGCCTAGTACCAGATGGGTGAAACCGTGAAATGCCCAGCTAGAGAGTGAATGTGCCCCCAAGCACTAGGCTTGATTCCTTGAGAAAAAAAAAAGGCAACCGGGTCACTCTCATCTTCTTGGCACAGTTTCTGCCTTGCACTGATGCTCAACTGAAAAAACCTCTTTCACTCTGCACATCTGGGTCATGAAATCATCAAAGAATCACAAAACTCCACAAGGTCCACAATGCCCCAGCAGCCCTGCAGTGCTCTGGCATGAAATGTACATGGTCTGTTCTAAGAAACAATTGCCCTCTGCATCCAAACGGCCAGCTTGCAAAGCCTGAAAACATTAAGTGGTTCATGAACAGAGAAGGATTCTTTTCTTTTGAGTCCAAACAGCAGCCTGGGAAGACTCTGACAAATGGGCAAGATGACCAGAGTGCCCTACCCCATCATACATGCAGTCATAATTTTGCAGGTTAGCAAATGAGCATAACATAATCCCAGAAGTCCTCCCCAATCTGTCAGCTGCTGGAGCCGGCCAGCTCTGCCCTCCCCAGGACACAAGATCTGCTGTAACGTTTGGAAAGCCTCCTCATCTGCTCGCGAAGAATTTGTGGCAGAACATACAGTGTTCTCAAAATGTTACCCGAGAGACTTCAGAAACAAGACTCTAAGCTCCGGAGTTTAAGCAAAGTAATAAAGTAGATTTCCTACAAATGTTAAATGCTGATTAACGATCCCAAGGACACCTCTCTAACTGTCAGCTCCAGTAGACAAGACTAGGAGAAAAATACTCCTACACAGCCTGGAGCATAAAGGTGAAGCAGCAGAATACAAAAAGGTTCTCATGACTTTGTGCAACTGGATCTCCAAGTCCAGCCCTGGGCCAGCAGCGTCCACAGGACATGTCAGTGTTTGCTCTTAGTCAAGATGCAACAACAGAAATGTATAAATGTATCTTCTTACAGTCCTGGAAACTGGAAGTCTGAGATGACTGATTGATGTCTCATGTCTCCACCTCTTACTGAACCAGAAACTCAGACAGGACCCACAAAGTGCCAACTAGTGATTCTCTCTTTTTTTTTTTTTTTAGATGGAGTTTCACTCTTGTTGCCCAGGCTGGAGTGCAATGGTGCGATCTTGGCTCACTGCAACCTCCTCCTCCCCGATTCAAGTGATTCTTCTGCCTCAGCCTCCCGAGTAGCTGGGACTACAGGCATGCGCCACCACACCCGGCTAATTTTGTATTTTTAGTAGAGATGGAGTTTCTCCATATTGGCCAGGCTGGTCTTGAACTCCCGACCTCAGGTGATCCGCCCACCTCAGCCTCCCAAAGTGCTGGGATAACAGGCATGAGCCACCACACCAGCCTTTTTCTTCTTTTAAGAGTCAGGGTCTCATTCTGTCGCCCAGGCTGGAGTGTAGTGGTGCCATCACAGCTCACTGTAGCCTTCAACTCCTGGGTTCAAGTGATCCTCCTGCCTCAGCCTCCTGAGTAGCTGGGACTATAGGTGTGTGCCACCATGTCTGGCTAATTTTTTTTATTTTTACTTTTTTATAGGGATGGGATCTTGCTAAGTTAACTAGGGCTGGTTTTGAACTCCTGGCCTCCAGTCATCCTCCTTCCTTGGCCTCCCAAAGTGCTGGAATTACAGGCATGAGCCACCGTGCCCAGCCCCCATCAAGGTGATTCTGATGCATACTCAAGTAGTGTCAATTTAATGGCTCATAAGCAAATATCACCCCCTCATCCTTCTCATCACCAGCTAATTTGTTTCAACTAACATTTACAAACTACTATGTGTCAGGATCAGTGAAAGGCCCTAGGGTCAAGAATGAAAAGAAAGGTTACCCTTGACCCTCCCTTTTCTTTTCTCTCCCATATCCAGACTCTTATTTCCTCTCAGTTCCTCTTTTGAAAGGGCTCCAGTATCTGTTTTCCTTTCTATTAATATTAGGTTGGTGCACAAATAATTGTGGTTTTAGCCATTACTTTTTTTTTTTTTTTTAAGATGAGTCTTGCTCTGTCGCCCAGGCTGGAGTGTAGTGGTGTGACCTCAGCTCACTGTAACCTATGCCTCCTGGGTTCAAGCTATTCTCCTGCCTCAACCTCCCAAGTAGCTGGGACTATAGGTGTGCACCACCACACTCGGTGAATTTTTTGTGTTTTTAGTAGAGACGGGTTTCACCATATTGGCCAGGCTGGTCTCTAACTCCTGGCCTCAAGTGATCCGCCTGCCTCGGCCTCCCAAAGTGCTGGGATTACAGGAGTGAGCCTGCGCACCTGGCCTGGCCATGACTTTTATTGTCAAAACTGCAATTACTTGTGCACCAACCTAATATTTCCACAATGACCGTGTTCATCACATCATATAATACCTAGCTTGTCACACCTGCTTCCCAAACTGAGTTCCTGGCCTCTGTTCTTCCCCAAGCCCTTCCCTTCTCATGCACACCATCCAAATGCCATCACTTAGCTTTCATGAGCTTCAACTTCTCCACCCCAAACTGATTTGCCCCCAGCTCTGAGAATTTTTGTCTCCCAGCTGAAATACAACTCCTGAAGCTGTGGATGACAGCGTATCCATCTCCCCAGGTGTGTAGTGGTATAACGTAACATGAAAAGGGCAAGTCATTTAATACGTCCACCTCAGTTTTTCATCTGCAGAAGGGTGATATTAAGAATGACCACATTCCCAAGGGCATCTTGAAGATCAAAATGAGAGATTGCATTTGAGAGCAATCTGTGAAATAGAAAGCAGGAGGTCAACGTGAAGGAGCCTTCTTTCCCATCATTCACCTGCACATGACTTCTTAATAAAACTCAAAAACTCATTGGCTGGGTGCGGTGGCTCATGCCTGTAATCCTAGCACTTTGGGAGGCCAAGGTGGGCCTTGAATCGCCTGAGCTCAGGAGTTTGAGAACAGCCTGGGTGGGAGTGAAACCCCGCCTCTACTAAAATACAAAAAATTAGCCAGGCGTGGCGGTGTGCACCGGTAGTCCCAGCTACTAGGGAGGCTGAGGCAGGAGAATCGATTGAACCTGGGAGGTGGAGGTTGCACTGAGCCGAGATCACACCATTACACTCCAGCCTGGATGACAGAGCGAGACTCCATCTCAAAAAAAAACTAAGAAAAAAATACTCATTGTTGTCTTGATTATAGCAATGGCTTCAAGGTGTAAACATATATTAAAACATCAAATTGTATACTTTAAATAAGTACAGTTTTTTATATCAATTATACCTCAATAAAGCTATTTAAACAACAAAATCTCATATTTGGCTCTGGTGTCCAGTATTGTCAGAGTAGCTTGTATATACCAAACCTCCTGCAAGTAACAATTATCAAATTTGAACAAAATATTTTTTTTTTTAATGAACTTATTTAAGAGTCCAGAGAGTGATGAAAAGCAGGCAGGAAGTAGACAGAAGCATCCTTGAAAGACAACTGAAGAAGTTAAGATTTGTGAGTGTGTAGCAGTCTTTTGCCTGAGATCCAGAACTGTAACTGGCTTGATGTATCAGAAAAAAACTTGGGGCTAGAAGAACAGCCAGAAACTCGGAGGTGGAACTCTGGTAGGCAGGCCGCTGCAGATGGTGCAAGCCCACAAAATCTGTGTATGAAATCCATCCAAATCCTTGGCTCACCAAGAGCCTACACATGGATGTGAGAAACCACAGGAGTATGGTGAAAAAGCAGCAGCTGGAAGTTGAAACAAAGAATGGAGATGTCAGCTGCTGCCTGGTGTGAACCTCAAAAATTTGAGACAGGTCTCAGTTTATTTAGAAAGTTTATTCTGCCAAAGTTGAGGATGCGTGCCTGTGACAAAGCCTCAGGAGGTCCTGATGACATGTGCCCGAGGTGGTCAGAGCACAGTTTGGTTTTATACATTTTAGGGAGACATGAGACATCAATCAGCATATGTAAGATGAACACTGGTTCGGTCCAGAAAGGCAGGACAACTCAAAGCATGGAGGAGGCTACCAGGTCATAGGTAGATAAGACACAAATGGTTGCATTCTTTTGTGTTTCTGATTCACCTTTCCAAAGGAGGTGATCAGATAATGCATTTTGCTCTAAGCAGTTCCCAGCTTGACCTTTCCCTTTTGCTTAGGGATTTTGGGGACCTAGGATATTTTCCTTTCACATTAGCTAGCAAAAAGGATCAAGTTTGAAGTTTGAGCCCAGCCAAGTTAACTCTCTGTTAGATAAAAATCCGTTGAAAGGAATATAGCAGGATCCAGAGTCTCCACAACATATACTTAATAGTGTCCAGGAATTGTTCAAATATCACTAGACAGGTGATGAAATGAAAAAATACAATCCAAACTCAAGGAAAAAATTCATTAAAACAAATCAACCCAAGGATGATCCAGATGTTGAAATTAGTAGATAAGAACTATAAGGCAGCTATTATACATACGTCCAAGAATATTAAATGAAAAATATATACACAATGAATGAACAGATGCGGAATCTAACCCCCAAATCAGAAACTGTGAAAAAAGAATCATCTAGAAGTAAAATATACACTAACTGGAATGAGATTAACAGCATATCAGAGATAGCAGAAGTATCTGGGAACTTCAAGACAGATCAACAGAAACTATCCAATCTGAAAAGCAGTGAAGAAAAAAAGACTTAAAAAATAGAACAGAGCCTCCCAGACCTGTGGGACAATATCAGTCCATTCAATACACTTATATTTAGAGTCTCAGAGGAAAGGAGAGAGAGAATAAGGCAGAAAAGATGTGAAGAAATAGGCCTACAACTTACAGATTTAGTGAAAGACAAAAATATAGATTCAAGAAGATCACCAAAACCCAAGCAGGGATAAATATAAAGAAAACTAACTCTAGGAAAACTGCTAAAATACAAAGTTAAAATCTTGAAAACAGCCAGAAAAAAATGACAAATCACATACAGGGGAACAATAATACAAACAATAATGAACTTATCAGAAGCCATGGAGACCAAAAGACTACCGAATATCTTTAAAGTGCAGAATTTTAAAAAACTGTCAACCCAGAGTTCTGTATACAGCAAAACTATTCTTCAAAAATGAAAATGAAACATAGGCCAGGCGCGGTGGCTCACACCTGTAATCCCAGCACTTTGGGAGGCCAAGGCGGGCAGATCACGAGGTCAGGAGATCGAGACCACGGTAAAACCCCATCTCTACTAAAAATACAAAAAACTAGCCAGGTGTGGTGGCGGGCGCCTGCAATCCCAGCTACTCGGGAGGCTGAGGCAGGAGAATGGCGTGAACCCAGGAGGCGGAGCTTGCAGTGAGCCGAGATCGCACCACTGCACTCCAGCCTGGGTGACAGAGCGAGACTCCATCTCAAAAAAAAAAAAAAAAAAACAAGAAAATGAAACATAAACATTTTCAAATAAAGAAAATTAGAGAATTTATTATAAGCAGACCTACACTACAAGAAATTCTAAAGGAATTTCTTCAGCCAGTAAGCAAATGACTCTAGATGGTATCTCAGGTATACAGCAGGGAGTGAATACCAATGGACATAAAATGTATACAGTGGTCTCTGAATTAAAGACAGAGGGCCACAGGAAAAATATACACATTTAGAAGGTTACCTAAATCATCAGGCAAGCAACCCCTACCTTCCTGCTTTATTTTTCTTACTTTTAACATAAATATATATAGATTACAGTCTCTAGATTTATTTGGATGGCTATACTCCAGTTTCTTGATAAAAGTAAATGTCTTCATATATGCAGGCTGAAATAACAAAATAATTTTAAGGCATAAAAATAAATAACGTGACACAAGCTATATGCATGCTCATATGAGCAACTCGTTGGTAAAATTAATTTTAAAAAAACAACTCTGTCATGTCCTTCGCTTTTTTTCCATTCTGGCCCTCTAACTGGAACGTCTTTTCCATCAACTCCATCATCTCTGTATGTCCAACTCTACCTAACATTCAGAGTGCAGCTCTAATGCCCTGATACTTTCCCCCTTCTCCCCAGGCAGAAGGGCTTCCTTGAGCCTCTCTGAAACTGTCTCAGTATTTTCATGCTTTCTAACTTGAATTGTTGTTTGAGTACAAGCTACAAGGAATCAGATTTTCAGCCATGGTTTTCAAATAAACTGAGTATCAGAACCACCCAGGGAAAATGGTACTAAATCAGAGTCCAGACATGGGAAGCGAAGAATGAGGGATAGAGTGGGATGGGGTTCCCAGGGGAGCAGGCTTTCTAAGACCCTGAGTGACTGGAGACAGAGATATTGATCAAGGACATACGGCTCTGTCCTACTCCCCAAGGGGAAAGGGGAGGTTAGGGAGGGAAACTAGCCTGTTAATGCTGAGTTTGGTTTGGATACCAAGAGAGCTCAGTGTCTGTAAATGTCCTCGAACATATGAGGACAGTAGCTTGGCCCCCCCTCTCAGACAGGGCCCTACATGCTCCAGAAGAGACACCAGCAACAGCACACTCCATGGAGAACCCAGAGGCAAGGAAAAAGCCCAGCAAGTGCATATTACATCTGCCCCTGCTCAAAGCTCTGTCCTTTTAGTAACTACATTCAGAGCTTAGCATGAGCTGGGTTTTCCAAAAATGGCCACAGTAACATTTTGAGATCTTGCCATACCCCATCAAGAAGAGGAGATAATCTTTCCTCCTCCTGAACTTGCGCCTGTCTTGATGAACAGAACGGGGCGACAGCGGCAGTATATGGGGACTTCAGAGGCTACATCCTAAAATTCAATATTGTTCTGCTTGGTGTTCTCATTCTCTCTCTCCTCCTCCCCACTCACCTTCATAATCCAGATACTATGTTATGAAGGATCCCAGGCCACATGTCGAGGCCACATGTAGGTGCTCCAAATAAGATCCTTGCTGACAGCAAGCATTAACCAGCCAGATGGGAGTGACAGGCTTCAAATGACTACAGACCTCCACATTTGAGCCATTACAAGTGATATCCAGTAGACCAGAAACAGGGTCATCTTGCCAAGCTCTGTCCGAATTGAAGATTTGTAAGAAAAATAAACATCGTCTCTTTTTTTGAGATAGTGTCTCACTCTGTTGCCCAGGCTGGAGGGTAGTGGCACAAACATGGCTCATTGCAGCCTTGTACCCCTGGACTCAAGCATTCCTCCTGCCTTAGCCTTCTGAGTAGCTGGGACTACAGGCGTGCACCACCATGCCTAGCCTGCTGTCATTATTTTAAGTTATTAAGTTTTTGGACAATCTGTTACAGAGACATAATCACTACAATACCCCCATAAATATCTCTGAGCCCTCCACTCTCCAGCCCAGTTGCCAAATTTTAGTTCAGGCCACCACCACCTCTCATCCCAACAATTTCAAGAGATTCTCAGTGTGTCTTCCCAAACTCCATTCCCTTCCTTCTTTATTTCATCCTCCATGTTCCTCCCAGAGGGACCCTCTAAGACACAAGTCACTCCCCGGCATAAATTCTTACAGATAGATAGATGATAGATAGATAGATAGAGAGATAGATAGATAGATAGATAGATAGATAGATAGATAGATGATAGATAGACAGACAGATAGATAGGTAGATAGATAGATAGATGATATAGATAAATAGTGAATAGATAACAGAGATTGACAGATGATAGAAGTGAATAGATATAGGTATATGATAAAGACAAATAGATAAATGATAGGGATAGATGATTGAGACAGATAGACAGATAATAGATGAATGGATGGACAGATAGACTGATGGATGGACAGATGGATGGAAGTGTGGATAGACAGTGATGGAGGGATGGATGGACGGATAGACAGATGGATAGATAGATGGAAAGGAAGGAAAGAAGGAAGGAAGGAAGGAAGGAAGGAAGGAAGGAAGGAAGGAAGAAAGAAAGGAAAGAGAAAGAAAGAAACAAGGAAAGAAAGAAAGAAAGAGAAAGAAAGAAAGAAAAAGAAAGAAAGAAAGAAAGAAAGAAAGAAAGAAAGAAAGAAAGAAAGAAAGGGAAAGAAAGAAAGGACAGATAGACTGATGGATGGATGAATGGACAGATGGATAGACTGATGGATAAATCGACAGATATAGATAGAATAGAAAGAAGGATAAGCAAACATGGCAAAACATTAATTGTAGAATCTGGCGGTTGAGCTCATTGATATCAATATGGTCGGTCCTTCCCACTTGTACGCGTGTTTGAAATTTTTCATTTAAAAAGTTTTCAAAAGTGGAAAGAAACCTTCCATTGCTCCCCAAAGACAGAAACTCAAATTCCTAAGCAAGACACAATGTCAGGCCTCTGAGCCCACGCTAAGCCATCATATCCCGTGACCTGCACGTCTACATCCAGATCGCCTGAAGCAACTGAAGACCCACAAAAGAAGTGAAAATAGCCTTAACTGATGACATTCCACCATTGTAATTTGTTTCTTCCCCACCCTAACTGATCAATGTACTTTGTAATTCTCCCCACCCTTAAGAAGGTTCTTTGTAATTCTCCCCACCTTTGAGAATGTACTTTGTGAGATCCACCCCCTGCCCGCAAAACATTGCTCCTAACTCCACCGCCTATCCCAAAACCAATAAGAACTAATGATAATCCACCACTCTCTTTTGGGACTCAGCCGGCCTGCACCCAGGTGAAATAAACAGCCTGTTGCTCACACAAAGCCTGTTTGGTGGTCTCTTCACATGGACGCGTGAGATACACACCAGCCTCTTCTTCATTTGGCTTGTGCTGTCCGAACCACCTTCCCCACAGGTCCCCAGAGCCCCAGGCCGGCCTAACCACATGCAGACCCCTAACATCTCACACCCCGGTGCCAATGTGTGGTCATGGCCTCTGCTTAGAGGAACTCCCCCCAGCTTCTTTCTCCGCTAACCTACGAAGGTATCAACACTCAGCTCAGATGTCCCTTCCTCTGAGGCCTCCCGGACCCTGGAGATCTGCCAGGACTCCCCGGGCACCTGGAGCAGAGCCCACAGTAGCACTCTGAGAGGCTATGGGTTACGTACTCCAAACCCTCTCCTGTCTGAGTATGAGCCCCTCAAGGGCTTTACCCGTCCTTGTCAACTCCATGCCTGGCACTGTGCCAGGGCACTGAAGAATCTCTTGAGTCGCCTCCAAGAAAACAGTGGAAACAGAAGAAGTTGATTCAGGCACAAGTATATTTAGTCCTCCTCTCCCCAGTTTTCTCTCCTGAGCTCCCATTCACTGCACTTATATATTCAATAGATTCATGCATTCAACTGCATCTATTGAATGCTTACTCTGTGCCAAGTACTGCTCTGATATTAAGGACATAATGTGGACACAATAGGGGAAAAAAATACGCTGAGCTTGAGTGGCTTACTTCTATTTATTATTTATTTATTTATTTATTTTTGAGACAGAGTCTCGCCCTGTCACACAGGCTGCAGTGCAATGGCGCAATCTCAGCTCACTGCAACCTCCACCACCCAGGTTCAAGCGATCCTCCTGCCTCAGCCTCCTGAGTAGCTGGGATTACAAGCGTGCGCCACCATGCCCAGCTAATTTTTGTATTTTTAGCCTAGAGATGGGTTTTTGCCATGTTGGCCAGGCTGGTCTCGGATTCCTGACCTCAAATGATCTGCCTGCCTCAGCCTCCCAAAGTGCTGGGAATACAGGCTTGAACCACCACACCTGACCATTGAGTGGCTTGCTTTTAATAAGAAAGATAGTGATATTAGAAATCACCATTAAACTAATATTAAAGGTCATAACTAAACTAATACTCTCTCCTCCCACTAAGCAACGATACCCATCACCTTATCACAATATGCAGAGCCCAAGAGATGCAGCCTCCAGTCACGCTATAACCCCAAGAGTACAAAATCTCCGTCTTCGTTCACACTGACATGGCTGGAGATACCAGGGTTCACATGTAGAACCATTCTGCCAAGCCCTGAGGGTCCCAGAGGGTCCCCCATGCACTACCGCATCTGAGACTCAAAGAAACAACCAAATCAATATTTAACATCCCTCCAGGTTCTCCTGGAACAGGCATGTCAGTGTCCAGGGCCAGCGTCCAGCAGCTACATTGTGTTGAGACAGGTAGGCTTACAGCCAGAAAAGACTTCTAGCCTCTTAAAACAGAGCAATCATAATCAGGATAGCAATAAATATACAGGAGCTTTGCAGCGCCAAGAAAACCCAAATCCCATTCTAGCATCTGCTCCTCTCCTGGCCCCATTTTCTTCTCTCAGTTTTGCTGTTCCTGTCGTCAGTTCTTCCACAGTCTCTCGTCTCCTTTGGGACAGGACAACACCTCATTTCAAAAGCCCCATCTCAAAGCAAACAGGAGTACAAGGACATTTCAGAGCCACCCAAAACTGCTTATCTCAGTTATCAAATTACTTCATTTATTAAGAAATCCTGGGTTTCAGTGCAATTCCAAGGCTAGGGGACTTATATCTATCCAGTAAACATTTATGAAGTTACTATTAGGTCCGAGGCACTGTAGAAATTGGAGATATGGTGATAAAGTCTTGCCCTGGTAGCTCTCACTCCAGGGGAGTGGTCCTTACGGTGCCTTCCGGACTAAGCAGTTGTGATGGCCTCTATCCATTGCTCTGGGGATAACCAAACATCACAGATCACATTAGAGACAGAAAAGGTTTATTTCAGGGTTCTTAGAGTCTGTTCCTAAGTCTAGCTAGCTTCATCCATAGTTCTTTTTTTTTTTTTTTAAGACAGAGTCTCTGTCACCCGGGCTGGAATACAGTGGTGGTGTGATCATAACTCACTGCAGCCTTGAACTTCTGGGCTCAGGCAATCCTCCTGTCTCAGTCTCCTGAGTAGCTGGGTCCGCAGGTGCACATGCCATGCCTGGTTCATTTTTCAGAGAGATGGGGTCTCACTATGTTGCCCCAGCTAGTCTCTAACTCCTGAGCTCAAGCAATCCTCCCACCTCGGCCTCTCAAAGTGCTGGGATTACAAGTGTGAGCCACTACACCCAGCCTCATCCACAGTTATGATGAACACACACACCTTAACTTCTCCTTTTCACTTCTTTGCCCTCCTCTAATATTCTTCATATATTCTGTTTCCCATCTGTCCTATGTGGTTTTCTTCCACCTATTCCTCAATTCCCGTCCATAAAATCCCTCTCACATTACCACATCCAGGTAACCCAAGAGCTGAAAAGAATTAATCCTGAAGACTGGATAGGTGGGCTGGGGGTGGTAGGGTGCATCCTTTCCGGAGAGTAAATCTCAAACGATGGAACGTCAAAAATAGTCAAGAAAACACTCTAGAAACTTTCACTCAAGTTGTTCGGAAATTCGTAACCCTCCATTCTTCATGATATTGCCTGTCTCTTTACAAATATGATCACCAAAATTAGTTAAAGAAAAGCTATTACCAAGCCCAGCAGCAGCTCTAGGACTGATTTACAACACATGCAGCTGCATTTCCACATTCAACCTCATCGAGTGTATTTCCAACATAGTTACAAGCAATTCCTTGTTATCCTTGGCAACATCCCAGAATCTTCTGCAAATAAGGCAAAAGTAAATAGCACAGAAACTTCAGAATATAAAAATCCTTTGGCACTACACAACAAATTCCATTACAGTGGGATACACATTTGTCTACATTTGTTTTACGTTTCATATTCTTTCTTTTGTTTTGTTTTGGTTTTTGGAGACAGGGTCTCGCTCTATTGCCCAGGCTAGAGTGCAGTGTTGCAATCACAGCTCACTGCAACACTGAACTGCCGGGCTCAAGCCATATTCCCGCCTCATCCTCCCTAGTAACAGCTACTCCTGGCTAATTTTTATTTTTATTTTTTTTATGGGGGAGTGTCTCACTATGTTGCTCAGCCTGGTTTTGAACTCCTGGCCTCAAGCAATTCCCTCACCTTGGCCTCCCAGAGCACTGGGATTACAGGTGTGGACCACCATGCCCAAGCATTTTATATTTTACATTCTATAATTGCTACCTTCACAAGGCACAGAAAACTGAGCAAAGTACACTGATACTGAGCACATTCACTTCCGAGTAACTGGAAATCAAAGATTTCTAATGAGACTTAAATTATGTTTCTAAAAGAATTATTCAGAGATAATACAGCTTCTTTTAAATTTTTACCCTTGTTCTGTTTCTTCCTCAAACTCATTTTAAGACACCTTAGGGGAAAAAAAAAATTCCCAGAGAGGTATCCCACTAATCACATGTTTGGGAAATTCTGCCTCTGACCCACCTAGCAATAAAGATGAAAAACAGGGGAAAAAAAGGAACTAAACAGCACAGGTTATTTAAACTAGCTATAAAGTAAAATGGCATTTGTTTAATCAACTTTCATTAAAAAGCAAAGTTCGAAATCATATGACCCCAGATCTGTATCTCCTTGGGAGAAATGTATAATACACCCTGAATTATTTGGGGGCAATTTAACTCCCAATCAGCTATCACTTTGCCAATGTTAAAATATCAAGCATCCCTTATCAGGACAAACACACATGTACACACACACTCAAAATTCAAAATAAGCTACTTTTTAAATAAAGCTTCAGGCCAGGTGCGGTGACTCATGCCTGTAACCCTAGCACTTTGGGAGGCCAAGGTGGGAGGATCTCCTGAGGTCAGGAGTTCAAAACCAGCCTAGCCAACATGGTGAAACCCCGTCTCTACTAAAAATACAAAAATTAGCCAAGGGTGATCACACGTGCCTGTAATCACAGCTACTCAGGAAGCTGAAGCAAGAGAATCGCTCAAACCCGGGAGGCAGAGGTTGCAGTGAGCCGAGATGGCACCACTGCACTACAGCCTGGGTGACAGAGCGAGACTCTGTCTCAAGTAAATAAATAAATAATAAATAATAAAGCTTCAACTTTTAAACTGAACATATCCCTTCTCGATCTACATCTTTGAAGGGGGAGGAAAAAAACAGCATCCTGGATATTCTTATGGAAGTGGAAATATTCATTCACTTTCATTCATTCATTCATTCATTCATTCATTACTCAACATTCACTATCAAGGCAAGATGTAAATAAGACTCTGCCACAATCCTCAAGGACAGGACAGTCAAATGAGAGAGAGAAACAATAGATCCAGACACGGTGGCTGGCATCTGTAGTCCCAGCTATGTGGAGAATGAGGTGAGAGGATCACTTGATCCCAGGAGTTTGAGACCAGCCTTGACAGCATAGCAAGACCCCATTTCAAAAAAAAAAAAAATGATGAAGGTAAGATAAAGTGTTATCAATTTAATACTAAGAAAGGGACTCTGGTTGGATACAACTTGCACTCACGTACAAAAAGTGTAGGGCAACAATCCAATCTAAAAGTACACCAAGGCTGGGGGCAATGGCTCATGCCTGTAATCTCAGCACTTCAGGAGGCCAAGGTGGGCTTATCACTTGAGACCAGGAGTTTGAGACCAGCCTGGACAACATGGTGAAACCCCGTCTCTACAAATAATAGCAAAATTAGCCAGGCGTGATGGCATGCACCTGCAGTTCCGGCTACTCTGGAGGCTGAGGTGGGAGGATCACTTGAGCACAAGATGTCAAGGCTGCAGTGAGCCATGATCACGCCACTGTACTCTAGCCTGAGCAACAGAGTGAGACCCTGTCTCAAATAAATAAATATATGTGCAGCAAACTATATAAAAACCCATTATGTAAAAATCCAACTCAGTGACTTCCACATCGAACCAAGATGGAGAAACAGAGACCACACTGGCTTTTCCCGCTGAAACCACCGAAGTAACAGACAAAATACTCAAAAGAACACTTGTGAAGACACTGGCTATTAGGCCACAAAGCACAGTGATCCCTGAGAGACACAAAGAAATGATGTGAGGCCACTACCTTGAGAGGGTTCCCAGGATGCACGGTAGGAAAAGAGAGCCTAGGGGATGCTGGCGGACTCCCTGAGCTGAGCAGATAGAGATGAGGATTGCAAGGAGATCGAGGCAGCTATTAGGTGGGTGCAAAAAATCATAATTACTTTTGCAACAACCTAATAGAATTTGTAGGACTGAGGAGCTTACAGGAGAAAGCTGCACAGAGGGAGAACTCCAGAGATCTGCAGTGGTTCCCATTCAGTCAGTGAGCTGGATACTGATCACATCATCATAACGAAAAACAAGACCCCAGGCTGGGAGAAAGGACCCACCCCAAAGGATTAGAGGTGACAGTGCCTGGACTCTCGCAGGGCCAGGGAGAGCCTCTGTCGCTACCAGCCAGAGACACAGTCATTCTAAACAAAATGTCAGCAATCATATTCAACAATACATTCAAAAGATGGACAGGTACAGTTTATCCCCACCTGCAGAAATTAACTGGTCCCAAAATTCACACAGAAATGCAAAGGACCTAAAGCAATCAAAACAACTTTTTTTTAAAGTTATTAATACTATATATTCGAAACTTGCTAAGAGAGTAGATTTTAGGTGCTCCTACCACACACACACACACACAAACACACACACACACACACACACACGTAATGTGTGAGCTGATGGACGTAATTTGCTTGACTGTAGTATTAAATATTTAATTCACTATATATGCGTATATAAAAACGTCATGTTACAGTACACCTTACATATAGAATTTTTTTTTTTTTTTGAGACAGAGTCTTGCCCTGTTGCCCAGGCTGGAGTGCAATGGTGCGATCTCAGTTCACTGCAACATCCGTCTCTGGGGTTCAAACGATTCTCCTGCCTCAGCCTCCTGAGTAGCTGGGGTTACAGCTGCCCGCCACCACACCCAGCTAATTTTTGTATTTTTAGTAAAGATGGGGCTTCACCATGTTGGCCAGCCTGGTCTCGAAATCCTGACCTCGTGATCCACTCATTTCGGCCTCCCAAAGTGGTGGGATTACAGGCATGAGCCACCGCGCCCAGCCCAAATATAGAAAATGTTAAAATACAAAGTTGGAAGACCAGCATTACCTGATTACAAGACTTTTTATAAAACTAATTGAGGCAGTGTGGTATCACTGCAAATACAGACAAACACAGCAATGGACAGAATACAGAGTCCAAAACCCTACCTAGACATACATGGACAATAAATTTTTGACAAAGGCACAAGCAATTTGTGCTGGAACAACTGGATATCTATATGTAAAAACTTAAAAATACATTTCGAGCCATAGCTTGCATCATATACGAAAATAGATCACAGTTATAAATGTAAAACCTAAAACTATAACACTTACAAAAGGAAGCCGGGTGTGGTGACTCACGCCTGAAATCCCATCACTTTAGGAGGCCGGAAAGTGTGAATCACCTGAGGTCAGTAGTGCAAGACCAGCCTGGCCAACATGGAAAAACAAAAATTAGCTGAGCATCATGGCGCACGCCTGTAATCCCAACTTCTTGGGAGGCTGAGGCACAAGAAATCGCTTGAACCCAGGAGGTAGAGGTTGCAGTGAGCCAAGATCACGCCACTGCACTCCAGCCTGAGCGACACGGTAAGTGAGACTCCATCTCAAAAAAAATAATAAAACAAAATATAAAATAACACCTCCATGACAAGGAGTTAGACAGATTTTTAGATATGATACCAAAAGTATGATCCATAAAAGAATGAATAGAAAAATTTAACACTTGTGCTCTCTGAAGGGCACTATTAAGAGAATGAGAAGACAAGGCACGCATTCGGAGAAAATATTTGTGAGTCATCTATCTGATAAGGTACTTCCTCCTAGAATACATAAAGAACTCTCAAAACTCAGTAACAAAAAAAGAAAAACTAGAAAAAGAAAATGGGCAATGATGTGAACAGAAATTTCCTGAAGAAGCTATACAGATGCCAATTAAACGCACAAAAATACGATCAACATCATTAGTCACCTGGGACATGAAATTTGAACAAAGTGCTATCATTACACACATTAAAATGCTAAAATGTAAAAGTATAGACAGGGATTCAGAGGAACTGGAACTTGCCTATACGGCTGGTGGGAATATAAAATGGAAGAAACAGTTTCTTAAAAAGTAAGAAAAGGCCAGGCACAGTGGTTCATGTCTATAATCCCAGCACTTTGGGAAGCCAAGGAGAGGTAATCACTTGAGGCCAGGAGTTTGAGAACAGCCTGGACAACATAGAGAGACCCTGTCTCTACAAAAGAAAAAAAAAAGTATTTAGCCAGGCATGGTTGTGCGCAAGCGTAGTCCCAGCTACTGGGGAGGACGAGGTGGGAGGATCACTTGAGCTGCAGTGAGCTATGGTCACGCCACTGTACTCTAGCCTGAGTGACAACAAAACTTTGTCTTTTAAAAAAAAAAACAGTTAAATACACACTTACTAAAAGATCTAGCCATTCCACTCCTAGGTATCTAGGTGTTTACCTAGGGAAAAAAAAAAGCATATATCTATTCAAAGATTATTGAGTACATGACAGTTTCATTGGAAATAGCTACAATCTGGAGACAATACACATGGCCCTCAACAAGAGAATGGGTAAACAAACTGTGGCATATCCATATAATGGAATAAAGTCAGTAATAAAAGTAAATAAACGATGGATACACTGCAATTATGCAGAGCGAAAGAAGTCAGACAAAAAAGAATATGTGCTATATTATTCCATGTATGTTAAACTCTAGAAAGAGGCAAACTTATCTGTAGAGGCAGGAGGCAGATCAGGGGTTGCCTCAGTAAAGAGGGATGGCAGGGACAGGAAGACATGACGAATGAGTCGAGACACAGTCTTTTGGGGGTGATGGATGCATCACTATCCTGATCATGCGGATGATTTCACTGGTGTATGCATATGTCAAAGCTTATCAAATTGTACCCTTTAAACGTGCAGTTTTTAGTATGTCGATTATACCTCAATAAAACTCTTTTAAAATAAAACTTAATAAAAGCCCAAGTAAATAAGAAAGAAAGGTGGATTTCTTTTTTTGTTTGTTTGTTTGAGACGGAGTCTTGCTCTGTCACCCAGGCTGGAGTGCAGTGGCGTGATCTCGGCTCACTGCAAGCTCCGCCTCCCGGGTTCACGCCATTCTCCTGCCTCAGCCTCTCCAAGTAGCTGGGACTACAGGCGCCCGCCACCACGCCCGGCTAATTTTTTTGTATTTTTAGTAGAGACGGGGTTTCACCGTGGTCTTGATCTCCTGACCTTGTGATCGGCCCGCCTCAGCCTCCCAAAGTGCTGGGATTACAAGCGTGAGAAAGGTGGATTTCTGAATGAATCTGATAGGTATTTTCTCCATGTTACTCATGAAGAAATTCAGAACTACTTGCCCAAGCACACGCAGTATTTAGCTGAACAGAGAACTTTCCTTTAGCGCTACAAGGCTGCTCTACATTGAGGGCCAACGTCCATTTGCAAGGAAAAATCAACAGATGTGCACATTGCATTTGAACTATGAAGTCACAAAAACTCTGCAAAGCGCAGCTCTTCAGAAGGACATGCAGGAAGCACCTTTCTGAATATTTATGCATTGCGTGGTACATGACCCATTTACAGAGGGCCCTTGCAAACAAGAGGTGAAGAGAGTGTAAGGAAGAAAAAAAAAGAGCAGCTTTCACTAACATCCTTGCACACTGACTCCAGAGAGGGCGCTGCCTCACCCAGTCAGGTAGGTTTACATAGTCACATACTCCACCTACTCAGCCCTTCAACCCTAAGGAACTAGCTTGACCTGAACTCCTAAAGTCTCGGTTCAATTCTGCACCTATAGAAATTAAACAGGTTTAATTTCAACATTAACGTCAAGTAAAGCAAATTTCATTTGCAATACAAAGGAAAATCGTTTTAAGGGTCAAAACGAAAACATGTATCTTGACATGGTTTGGCTGTGTCCCCACCCAAAACTCATCTTGAATTGTAGCTTCCATAATTCCCATGTGTCCCATGAGGGACCCGGTGGGAGATAACTGAATCATGGGGGCAGATCTTTCCGGTGCTATTGTCGTGACAGTGAGTAAATCTCACAAGGTCTGGTGATTTTATAAGGGGGAGTCTCCCTGCACAAACTCTCTTCTCTCTCTTCTCTTGTCTGTCGCCATGTGAGACGTGCCTTTCACCTTCTGCCATGATTGTGAGGCCTCCTCAGCCACATGGAACTATGAGTCCATTAAACTTCTTTCTTTTGTAAATTACCCAGTCCCAGGTATGTCTTTATCAGCAGTGTGAAAACAGACTAATATATATCTCAAATAAACTAAGTAGCAGTGCCAGAACTTGAACTTGGATTTTCAGACTCCAAACCTAGTGCTCCCCCTGGGTACTTCAAGTATTGCCCTCAAGACAGTGCCAGTTGCCCTTCCCAATCCCTGAAAAACCTGTCTTTTTGTTAGGTTTTCTGTTATTTTGAGCTATGGTCCACCAATGCAAAGCGAATTATTTTTAAAGCTCTTATTTTAAATATTCATCTTCTTCAAGTAGGTCACTTTTTTATGAGCCTCAGCTTCTCTTATATCTCCCCAATAGAAAGATGTAATGCATTCAAAATGTGAAATCAAATTCCAGTTAATTTTATTGATTTCTTTCAGAGGCTCCTTGCTTCTTATGCAAATTCATGTTTATTTCAAAAAGAGAAAACAAAACAGGCTTCTTAGAGAAGATGACTTCAAAAATCTACAAACAGCCACCACAGTTTTATTCAATTATAAATGAGCTATACAATATTTAAATCACTGGCTGGAAATCAGATGGGTTTTAATTCATTCCAGAGCTCAGCAATCGTCCTTAGATAACTTAACCTCATCTTTAAAAGTGAATGAATGACTGAGAGCAGGATAAAATAAGTACCTTGTCACATGCACACACACACACTCACCAGGTTACCACATTGTTTGAAAATGTGTTGGCTCTGTGGTCGCTACCCCCTTATTGAATTTCATATTGAAGACAGAACCACATGTTGCAAGTCCCACTCAAGTGCACTTCCCCACTATTCCCTTCTCTGCAAAAATTTCTCTTAATTTTGAAAGGGGACAATGATATAGTTTGGCTCTGTGTCCCCACCCAAATCTCATCTCAAATTGTGATCCCGACGAGTCAAGGGAGGATCCCAGTGGGAAGTGATTCAATCATGGGGGTGGACAACCCCCTTGCTGTTCTCATGATAGTTAGTGAGTTCTCACAAGATCTGGTTGTCTGATAAATGTCAGGCACTTCCCTGCTTCTCTCTGTCTCCTGCTTCCATGTAAGATGTGCCTTGCTTCCCCTTCGGCTTCCACCATGAATGTAAGTTTCCTGAGGCCTCCCAGCCATGCGGAACTGTGAGTCAATTAAACCTTTCTTTATAAATTATGCAGTCTCGGGTAGTATCTTTATAGCAGTGTGAAAATGGACTAATCCAGACAACCGTGTGACTTTTTCCATGCATAATTCACCAACACTCCTAGGACAAGACAGCCAGACACGGGCAGTACTGTCTCCTAAGGTTGGATCAGAGTGACCTGGGACCCGTTTAACTCCTTGATAACAGAAATGCTCTGTTTCCACTCTAAATCCATTGGTTCTGGAGTACCTGGCCTTCTTCCTACCATAAATGGCAGACTGTCTCTACAGTACTTTCTGATTCTTGTAAAACAGCTACTAAAAGGTAATAGGAGTAATGGATACTATGAGCAAAGATGAGATTCTAAAATGTGCTGAATGCCATAAATATTACATTGATTCCAGACCCACAGACAGCAATCACTACATTCCTTTTCGATCTGCATCAACTCTTTAGTTCTGTCACTGAAAGAGGTAATTTACTATCTGGCCTCTATCTAAGAGGCCTTCAGAATTGGTGTTTCTGAAAGAAGTCATTTCCTCCTCAATCATTAATAATTCAACATTTCAGTGACAGCACATTCTCTCTTCATTGTAAACAAGTATCAAGAAATTACCTTCACCATCTCCCACAGGAATCTAAACTAGAAGAAACGGTTCCAAGACAAGCTCTTTTCAGAAGAAAGAACTATGACTCCAAAATCCAATCCCCCTGTTTGGCTCGTGATTAGGGAAAAGGGGCCTTAAAGACTGGTCATTTTCATTTTCTGAATCTGCTTCCTTATTCTTCATATCCAATCAGTCACCAAGAACATTTTATCAAAAAGGTCTTTCTTCTCTACTCTTCTGTAGCAACCTCATAGGCAAAGCCTCCTCCGTCCCTACTCTTCCCCCATGTAAACCACACCTAGATCTAGAATGGTATATCCAACTCACTGGACAACATCTCCACTTGGTTGTTTAATAAGCATCAGAAACAATGCATCCAAAATTGAATGTTTCATCTCTCCCAAACCTGTTCCCCTACAAGTCTTCCCTGTCTCAGTGAATGGCATCATTTTTCTAATTGATCAGATTGAAAAATCTGGAAGTCATTCTTAACTACTCTCTTTCTCTTACACCTCATATATCCATTTCATCAACACATCTTAACAGTGCTTTCTTCAAAATATATATTCAGGATCTGACCACTTCTCACTACCTCCAAACATACCCAAGTTGCCATTTCCATCTTCCCTTGCCTGGATCATTGCAATAGCTTCCTAACTGCTTCTACACTTGTCCGCCACAGTGCGTCTTCCATGCAGTAGAGTCATCCTTACAAAGCACTTGAATTGGAGCATGTCACTCCTTTGAGCTCAAAACCCTCCTAAGCCTCTCCACATCAATCAGAGCAAAAGCTTTGGACACATCAGTGTAAATATCATCTCCTCCAGAAAGCTGTCTCTGGCAGCTGGGTCCGGTGGAGTTCTCTCTCCTCTGTGCATCCTGTGCACACTTGCATCATCACTAACTGTGTCCTCCACTAGACTATCTTGAGGTTTCTTTCCCTCAAAGCACACAACACACACTGGGTGTTCAGTAAGTATCCATAGGATGGGTATCCATGGATGAATGGATGGATGGATGCAAGGCTGACTTCACGGGTGACTTCATGCAGTCACACGGAGCCCTATATTCAGAAGAGTCGTGCCTTTAGTTTAATTAACCTCATTTATCATATTGAAATTTTTAATAATTGTTGAGCAAGGAGCTCACATTCTCATTTTTCATTGGGCCCCACATATTATGTGGCTCATTCTGGATGGATGGATGGATGAATGGATGAATGGATGGATGGATGGATGGATGGATGGATGGATGGACTCAACTTATACACAGCAAAATCAAATGCCCATAGCATTCAGGGGAAAGATTCTGACAAAGGCCTTCCATGGTTAGCCAAATATATAAAGGCAAAGGAAAAATATAAAACAAGATCTCTGAAAATCCATTATTTATTTATTTACCCTTCCTTCAGGAATGTTACTGATCTTTGAGAGAATAACGAAAGTAAGAATTCCAATAAATGGAAGGTGTGACCAAAAAGAGGCATAGCAACAGGAAGGAAGGAAGGAAGGAAGGAAGGAAGGGGAGGAAGGGAGAGAGGGAGGGAGGGAGGGAGGGAAAGAGAAAGAAGGAAGGAAGGAGGAATAAGGGAAGAAGGAAAGAAGAGGAAGGGCGGAAGGGAAGACAGAAAAAGAAAAGGGGAGGGGAGGGGAAGAGAAGGGAAGACGATAAATGGGGGGACTAATATCTTATAATTAACATAAAGCAGCAATGATTCGGTACAGATACAACGTTGAAACAGAAAAGACACCTCAGAAGAATTATCCTTCTTTGTGCATGTAACAATTGAGGGCCCAATAAAAGACAATTACAAATCAGGTGGAAAGGTAGCATTATCCAACCAATGGTGGTGAACTATCTAAAACAAGTAGAAATGATCAAGTTAGAAACTCAATTCCCAAGTATAAAAAAAAGTTACATGCAAAAAATTGAAATTAATTTTTAAATAAAACCAGAAAAAAATTGGAATATTTTTTCAGATACTGAATGAGAGAAAACTTTGTAAGGTTAAATACTCCATAAAAAAATGTAAAACCTGCCCACCCCATCCAAAAAATTGATCAACATTGAAAGGTAAGAAATGAGTTTGTGGAAAGCATATTCGTAATAAATATTAAAGACAAAAATAATTCCTTCACGACATTAAAAATGCATGCAAATCAACAATTGAATTAATCAAGTAATAAATGGTTTTTAACAGATAAACAGAACCTCAAATTTTACAAAAATGCAAATGCAAATAAATGACATTTGGAAAAATATTCAATCTCATTACCAATCAAGAAAATAAAAACTAAAACAGGGTGTGATTGTAATCTATCAAATTAGCAAGGTTTTTAAAATTATAAAATCTATTCATTGTGGGAGAGGATAAGGTGACACAAAGATTTTATACATTGCTGGTGAAAGTATAAACCTAATGGAAAGCAGTTTGACAAAATATATCAAAAGTTCGTTAAGGCCAAGTGTAATGGCTCACACCTGTAATCCCAATGCTTGGGGAACACTTGAGCCCAGGAGTTCGAGAACCACCTAGGCAACATAGCAAGACCTTATCTCTACAGAAAGAAAAAAAATTTTTAATTAGCCAGGCATAGTGGCATGCACCTGTAGTCCCAGCTACTCAGGAGTCTGAGGCAGAAGGGCCGCTTGAGTTCAAGGTTACAATGAGCTATGAGTCATCACACCACTGCATCACAGCCTGGGCAACAGAGTGAGACCCTATCTATAAAAACCAATAAAATAAGAAGTCCTTGAAAAGGCCATACCTTTTGGCCTAGAAGTTCCACAAGACTATTTTTGTCTGACACATAAAGATGTTCATGGCCGGGAGCGGTGGCTCACGCCTGTAATCCCAACACTTTGGGGGGCCGAGGCAGGCAGATCACCTGAGGTTGGGAGTTTGAGACCAGCCTGACCAACATGGAAAAACCCCATCACTACTAAAAATACAAAAATTAGCCAGGCATGGTAGCAGGCACCTGTAATCCCAGCTACTTGGGAGGCTGAGGCAGGAGAATCTCTTGAACCCAGGAGGCAGAGTTTGCTGTGAGCCAAGATCGTGCCATTGCACTCCAGCCTAGGCAACAAGAGCAAAACTCAGTCTCAAAAAAAAAATGTTCATCACACCATTGTTTATAATAAAAATTTGAAAGCAGCCTACTATGTATCTGCCTATAGCAACATGAGAATGTGAGTTACGGCAAAATCACTGAAGGAACTGAACGAATCACTGAATGAATATACAACTAAAATTGTTTATAAGGTGTTTAATAATATGGGAAAATGTTTCTATTAAAATGTTAAGGGAACATATAGGACACAAGTGTTTATATATGAGTATGATCTTAAAGATGTAAAAATGTTGACAGGATAAAAAGAAGCAAAATGTTATTCTCATGCTTTAGAATTATGATACATTTATTTTCTCATTTCCATTTTTCCCTGTTTTTCCCAATTTATCACAATTAACATGCACTATATACAACAGAGGTGGCCGGATGCGGTAGCTTACACCTGTAATCACAACACTTTGGGAGGCCAAGGCGGGCAGATCCCCTAAGGTCAGGAGTTCAAGATCAGCCTGGCCAACATGATGAAGACCCATCTCTACTAAAAATATTTTAAAAATTAGATCTGCGCGGCAGTGCCTGCCTGTAATCCCAGCTACTCAGGAGGCTGCAGCAAAAGAATCACTTGAACCCAGAAGGTGGAGGTTGCAGTGAGCTGAGATCGCACCACTGCACCCCAGCCTGGGTGACAGAGTGAGACTCCATCTCAAAAAAAACCCAAAATAATAATAAAACAGAGGCTCTCTTAACTGACACCAGCAACTGACAGTCTCCATCTCTGTAACACACAGTGACAGCAGATGCCCCAGGCATGTTGGGGGCTCACAAGTGGTAAGCACCCTTTATCTAGTAGGTCTGCCCGTTTCTGCTCCCGCCAGTTGAACTGTATACCTGTCAACAGTTATTGTTTTGTTCCCAAACCTCTTTATGCCAGCTGTGCTTGTTATATAATTGCATAATTATACTTAAATTACATAAATTGATGACATTATGAGTCAGAAAAGAAAGCTGGTTACTAATGTTTCAGTAAAAACCAAGTTGAGTGTTTTGTAAAGACTTAAAATGCTAGAAAAAAGGAAAGGTAGACAGTTAGATGTGGGCAAGATTTGGGAAAAGAAAAGATCTGGCAAAATTCATAAAATATAGAAAGCTTCGGCTTATCACACCACAACTTTGCCTTCTCAAAGTCTAGGATACGATGTCCAAGGAACCTCTCAACGTTTTTAGGAACTGCGAAACGACACATCACTTTCCTAAGAAAAGGTACATTTGAGTTAAAAAATGACAAGTATTGTAAGAGATGAGATGGAAATAATTTCAGAGTCTATTCCAAACTGCGAGGTCAGACATGAGGGGCTATGCTTAGAAGGGACAGCAGAAACCTCTTCTGTAGGAGATGGGGGCTTATGGGAGTCAGCTATGGACAGCTATTGGGTGTGAGAAAAAAGACAGAGGGTATTAGCTTGTAAAAGCACGAGATCAATATTATAATGAGCTGATACAGGAAACACCAGAAGAGGAGCAGATTTTACACTTAAAAAAATATAAAAATTGTACTACCATCAAACAGAATGAAACATATTCACCTAGAATCCAGCTTACCAAAGAAACATTTCACGTCTCTACTAAAAATACAAAAATTGCCAGGCATGGTGGCTCATGCCTGTATGGATCAAAAAAAAAAAAAGGAAATCAATACATCAAAGAGATATTTGCACTCCCTTGTTTATTGCAGCACCATTCACAATTGCCAAGGTATGGAATTAACCTAAGTACTCATTAATGGATGAACGGATAATGAAAATACATCATATACATACAGTGGAATATTATTCAGCCCTGAAAAATTATGAAATCGTGTCATTTGCAGCAACACGGATGGAACTGACAGACATTATTTTAAGTGAAATCAACCAAGCACAAAAAGGCAAATACTCCCTGGTCTCACTCTATTTGGGAGTTAAAAACATGAACCTCATGAAGACAGAGAGTAGACTAGTGATTACCAGGTGCCAGGAAGGGAAAAACGAAGGGAGGAATGGTGGAGAACAAAAGAATATAAATGTATTTGTAACTACCGAGCTGTACACTTAAAATGGTAAAGACAGTAAATTATATATGTATTCATTACCTCAATATTTTTTTCTTTTTGAGATGGAGTCTCACTCCGTCACCCAGGCTGGAGTGCAGTGGTGCAATCTTGGCTCACTGCAACCTCCGCCTCCCCAGTTCAAGCAATTCTCTTGCCTCAGTCTCTTGAGTAGCTGTGATTATAGGGACGCGCCACCATGCCCTGCTAATTTTTGTATTCTCTGAAGAGACAGGGTTTCACTATGTTGGCCAGGCTGGTCTCAAACTCCTGACCTCAGGTGATCCACCCGCCTCAGCCTCCCAAAGTGCCGGGATTACAGGCATGAGCCACCACGCCAAGCCAATGCATTACCTCAATTTTTTTTAAAGTTTTTAAAGAAATCTACTAGAGGCCAGGAATTTATCAGACATCTCATTGAATAAACTAATTTAATCGTCACAACAGCCTTATGACAACTCAACATTTTTACAGATGCAGATATGGGAACTAGGGGTGATATCTGCCAAGATCTCCAAGAAATAGTTCACAGATATGAAGACTTTAAAGCTTTTTTCATGAGAAAATGACTAGAAAAGTACTTCAAAACAAGGGTGTTGAACCATGCACAGTGGCTCACACCTGTAGTCCCAGCTACTTGGGAGGCTGAGGTGGCAGGATCACTTGAGCCTAAGAGTCCAAAGCTACACTGAGCTATGACTGTGCCAGGGCACTCCAGCCTGGGCAACAGAGCAAGACCTCATCTCTATAAATAAATAAACATAAATAAATACGTAAATAAAATATATTAAGAAAATGAAAATGAACATATATCATTAAGAAAGTGAAAAGGAGTCTGGGAACAGTGGCTTACACCTGTAATCCCAGCGCTTTGGGAGGCTGAGGCAGGAGGATCACTTGAGCCCAGGGATTGGAGTCTGCAGTGAGCTATGATTGCACCACTGCACTCCAGCCTGGGCAACAGAGTAAGGAAAGAAAAGAAGGAAAAGAGGAGAGACGAGAGAGAGAGAGAGAGAGGAAGGAAGGGATGGAGGGAGGAAGGAAGGAAGGGAGGGAGGGGGAGGGAGGGAAGGAAGGAAGGAAGGAAGGAAGGAAGGAAGGAAGGAAGGAAGGAAGGAAGGAAGGACATCTCATGTGAATAAACGAATTTAATCGTCACAACAGCCTTATGACAACTCAACAGTTTTACAGATGTACTGCTTGAAGGAAGGGAAAGGAAAGGCAGGGCAGGGCATCAACCATCTCAATGGCTCATTAGACTCACCCACTCAGCTTTTGAAAAAAAAATATGTATATTCCCAAGTCACGTCCCACCTCATATCTACAAAATGTGAACCTCCAGCTTGAGGAATCTGGAAATTAGTACTTTTTCCAAAGTTCCCCAAGTAAATATGTAGCTCCATCAGGCATGGGAAACCCTAGCCTGCTCTGCGCTCTTATCTTTGGTAAGTGTTCAAGCTACAGGCACGGTGTGTGTCCAAGTTAAGAATGAATTTTTTTTTTTTGAGACAGAGTTTCGCTCTTGTTGCCCAGGCTGGAGTGCAATGGCGCGATCTCAGCTCACCTCAACCTCCACCTCCCAGGTTCAAGGCATTCTCCTGCCTCAGCCTCCCAAGTAGCTGGGATTACAGGCATGCACCACCACGCCTCACTAATTTTGTATTTTTGGTAAAGACAGGGTTTCTCCATGTTGGACAGGCTGGTCTTGAACTCCCAACTTCAGGTGATCCGCCTGCCTCGGCCTCCCAAAGTGCTGGGATTACAGGTGTGAGCCACTGTGCCCAGCCAAGAATGAAATTTTTAAAAGTTCTCACTCCAGGAAAAGTGAGGAATATTGATTTGTGTCCTCTGTTATAAGGCCATAATTCAGACAAGCCACCTACTTCCTACTCTACTTAATTAGAATAAAAGAAGTCTGCAGTATTTATTTAAATCTCCAGAGAATGACGCATTCTACAGGTTTTCAGGGTGTGTTATTTACAGAAGCACCAAATTCTCTAGGTTCTATAAAATGTAGAAAATCATTAGTCTCTTATGGAAACAGGCTCTGTCTTCACAGGTAGCAACAGTAGGCAACAAAAAAGGAAAAAAATAAATAGAAGAAAAAGTATTTTAAAAAAAGAAGAGGCCAGGTATGGTGGCTCACACCTGTAATCCCAGCACTTTGGGAGGCTGAGGCGAGCTAACTGCTTGAGCCCAGGAGTTGGAGACCAGCCTGGGCAACATGGCGAAACCCTCTCTCTACTAAAAATACAAAAATCAGCCAGGCATGGTGGTGCACATCCGTGGTCCCAGCTACTGTGGTGGCTAAGGCACAAGAATTGCTTGAGCCCGGGAGGTTGGGGGTGCAGTGAGCCGAGATCATGCCACCGCACTCTAGCCTGGGCAACAGAGTGAGACCCTGTCTCCAAAAAAAAAAAAGAAGAAGAAACAAGCTCTATTAAATGTGTTCCTGTCTCTGCTGCTAAAAGACCTGGAACAGCACGATATAAGAAACTGTGGTGCTAGGATTCAGAGACTGGGTATGATGAGCAATGTTAGATAACTGTTGCCCACGGGGAGGGAGCCATCACACACCAGCCACTCTTGCATTTCCAATATAAACTCAGTGCTTGGTGGTTTAGGACAACTGTCAGAAACGTGGATGAAAGACACCTGAAATTCTTAGCCAACCTAACCCCCACTGTTATCACAGTCTACCCATGGCATATAAATCCAAGACTTTCCCAAAAAAATTCATTACCCACTTTTATATATAAAATCTTCAGTACGTGCTGGGTACTTTAAGAAAGAGCTTAATAAATATTAGCTATTGTGGCCGGGCGCGGTGGCTCACTCCTGTAATCCCAGCACTTTGGGAGGCCGAGGCGGGCAGATCATGAGGTCAGGAGATCGAGACCACCCTGGCTAACATGGTGAAACCCCGTCTCTACTAAAAATACAAAAAATTCGCCGGGCGTGGTGGCGGGCGCCTGTGGTCCCAGCTACTCGGCAGGAGAATGGCGTGAACCCGGAAGGCGGAGCTTGCAGTGAGCCAAGATCGCGCCACTGCACTCCAGCCCGGGCGACAGAGCGAGACTCCGTCTCAAAAAAAAAAAAAAAAAAGTTAGTTATTGTTACATTTATTACGGTTAGCATGACTATCATCATCAAAAACAGCTTATCAAGCACAAGGATACTGACCTCATGTTCCAATTGGTTATTGCTGTACAACAAACCACCCAAAAAGTTAGTGGCTCAAAACAATGACTGCATTTATTTTGCTCATGGATCTGCGATTGAGCGGGACTTGGGGTGGGAACAGCCTGTCTCTGCCCAACATGGTATCAGCTAGGGAGGCTGGAAAGATGGAGTGAGGCTTGCTCACTCATGCGTCTGGCTCCTGCACTGAACAGACACAAACAGCTGGAAGCCGAAACAGCCAGGGGTCCCTGGGCATCTCTCTCTGTCTCTTTCTCTCTCTCTCTCTCCACATGGTCCCTCCAGTATGGGGGCTTCAGGGAAGCCGGTATGGTGGCATACGGCTTCAAAGATGCATGTCCCTGAAGAGCACCCTCAGGCAGAGGCTCTCTTATCCTTTTTGATCCAGCCTCTGAAGTCATGGAACATTATTTCCACTGAATTCGATCACTAGAAGCAAGTCACTGAGGCCAGCGCATCATCAACAGGAGGGGAATTAAACTACCGTTTGATGGGGAAAGTGTCAAATTTGCAGATACATTTTTACTTTTTTATTTTTTATTTTTTATTTTTATTTTATTTTATTTTATTTTATTTTTTTTTTTTTTTTTTTTGAGACGGAGTCTTGCTCTGTCACCCAGGCTAGAGTGCAGTGGCACCATCTCGGTTTACTGCAAGTTCCACCTCCTGGGTTCAAGGGAATCTCCCGCCTCAGCCTCCCGACTAGCTGGGACTACAGGCGCCCGCTACCATGGCCAGCTAATTTTTGTATTTTTAGTAGAGACTGGGTTTCACCATGTTGGCCAGGCTGGTCTCAAACTCCTGGCCTCAAGTGATGCACCGGCCTCGGCCTCCCACAGTGCTGGAATTACCGTGCCAGGGATTACGACTCCTGGCCTGTAGATACATTTTTAAACCACCACACCTAGGACAATTGTTTCCTATTCCTCTAGATTGAATTTTTCATGGCTTCCCAAGATGTAACTCTGACCAGTCCTCAACAGCCATTGTTTACGTGAAAACAGACTCTCTTTCCATCATCGACTCTACCTTTCTGATCCATAAAATTACAGAACCTGAACACCCTTCCTATCTTGTCTAGATTTTACAGGACAGAAAACTGAGTCCCAGAAAGGCCAAATGTCTTGTTCCAAAGAGCAGTATTGGTAATAACTGCCACCATGGCGATGTCAATAACATCACTCATCAACATTCTCCTATTACAGGCGCTCTTCCAGGTACGCTACAAATATCACCTTACACCGTCCTTATATTTATAGGAGTAGCTACTGTTTTCCAGATGAGGAAACTGAGGCTCATTGATGTTAGGTGACTTTTTCCAAAGCCCCAGCTTTGGCTTGGCTTTGTAAAGTAGCCAAAGGGAAGTTTGAGATTCCTTCTGTCTAACTCCAAAGCCCTTGCTTCGTCCATGGTCTGAAACCCCTGGAGATCAGCTGACTAGTGAGGTTGCTGGCAGGGCCAGGGCTGCATCTCTGGCTTGTCTGGAAGTCAATGCTGTCAAACTTTTTCTATGGAAGGTTAGCTTTCCAACAGAAGTATCCCTGAGTGATACCTGTGAACTTGCCCTCCAATGAAAATGTGAACTGGCCAGGCGCGGTGGCTCACACCTGTAATCCTAGCACTTTGGGAGGCCGAGACAGGTGGATCACCTGAGGTCAGGAGTTCGAGACCAGCCTGATAAACATGGTGAGACCCCGTCTCTACTAAAAATACAAAAATTAGCTGGGCATGGTGGCAGGCACCTGTAATCCTAGCTACTCAGGGGGCTGAGGCAGGAGAATCGCTTGAACCTGGGAGGCAGAGGTTGCACTGGGCAGAGATTGCACCATTGCACTCCAGTCTGGGCAACAAGAGCGAAACTCTATCTCAGAAAAAAAAAAAAGAAAGAAAGAAAGAAAATGTGAACCATTAACATTAGGGCCTATCGGGGAAGAGGAAAAGTGGATCAGGATCCCCCGGGGCTGCAGGTTTTCAGATGGCCCTGAAGAAAGGGCTGGAGCACCAAGCAATGATGCTAACTAAGGGAAAGGGACTACAGATCAGTGACTAACTGCAGTTTTGCTAAGCTGAGATCTTGTAAAGAGGATGAGGATGAAGACATTAGACCAGTCTACTCCACCCCTTGGGTCTGCATATACAAGACCCTTTCTTTTACTGTAAAAGAAAAAGCGTTTAATTCAAACCACCCATTTGTAACTACTTTTTGGCTTTTGTTTTCCCTCCACACTGCTTTCTGCAAGTAAACACAGCCCAAGGATGCTTTTATCTTCCCGAGTGTTCACCTTCAGCTAATGAAAGAAAAGAAAAAGCTCTTGAAAAGATATTTCGTGAGATGTGTGTATTTTATTAGTCATTTTATCCCCTTTTTTCAAGTCTCCTGGAATCAGTTCAATTGCAGGAAGAAGGGTAGGCAGGCAGAAAAAAAAAAATTAAAGTGGATTTTAGAACGACATGGCAAATTAGCAAAGTTTTTAACATCATTAAAGAGCTCTTAAATATTCTTCCCCGAACTCCATTTTTATCTTGTGAATGCGTTTCAGTAATTGCTCTAAAGGAAATTGTGGAACTTTGGCACAAACATAAATGTTTGCATGATTTAAAATTCGGAGGCAGCAAAGATCATGATTTTTTTAATTGCTAATGCTTAAACTAACCTTTTCAGTTTGTCTCATCTTGAAAAATGCCAGTTCCTTTCAGTAGAAACTGTAATAAAGACAATGCATATATTATATAGTTGTTTATAATTGCAAACAACTTAGCCATATTTCACTACTTATCCCTCAGCTCCAAGAAGCAGCGTAAGTAGGGGATGATTATAATCATTCCATCATCCTGTAAATAGAGTGCTGGTACACTGAGAAACAAGGCTATTTTCTCTTTTTTTTCTTTTTTTTTTTTTTTTTTTGAGACGGAGTCTCGCTCTGTCACCCAGGCTGGAGTGAGTGGTGCAATCTGGGCTCACTGCAAGCTCTGCCTTCAGGTTCCCACCATTCTCCTGCCTCAGCCTCCCGAGTAGCTGGGACTACAGGCGCCTGCCACCACGCCTGGCTAATTTTTTGTATTTTTGGTAGAGACAGGGTTTCACCGTGTTAGCCAGGATGGTCTCGATCTCCTGACCTCGTGATCTGCCCACCTCAGCCTCCCAAAGTGCTGGGATTACAGGTGTGAGCAACCGCGCCCAGCCAAGGCTATTTTCTTAAATCCAATAGCAGATCAAGCACAGAAGCTGACCTAGAAACAGGTGGCGTCCAATCCAACCATCTCACCGTCCCCCCACTTATTAAGATCAATCAATATTTGCTGATCACATGAATCAAGGGCAGAAAAGGAGAGTAGACAGCCTGGCCTGTCACTTAGGTAGTTACCTAACTGAATTAGTCCATAAATCACACTAGCTGCTATAACAGATAAGCTCCAAAATGTCAATGGCTGAACACAACGGTCCCACGCAGGAGACAGCAGATGGCTGGAGAGCACAGTACTCTGCTCCACTTAGTCACTCAGGGACCAGGATGCTTCCTTTTTTTTTTTTTTTTTTTTTTTAAGTCAGGGTCTCACTGTGTTGCCCAGGCTGGAGTGCAGTGGTGTAATCATGGCACACTGCTCCCACTTCAACCTCCCATGTAGCTGGGACTACAGGCACACGCTACCATGCCTGGCTAGGATCCTTCCATCTTATATGCCACCAAGAGGTGAACTCCAAGGCCATCGTTGAAAGGTAAAGAGAGAAGGCTGTAATCCCAGCACTTCGGGAGGCCGAGGTGGGCGGATCACGAGGTCAGGAGACCGAGACCATCCTGGCTAACATGGTGAAACCCCGTCTCTACTAAAAATACAAAAAATTAGCCGGCTGTGGTGGCAGGCGCCTGTAGTCCCAGCTACTCGGGAGGCTGAGGCAGGAGACTGGCATGCACATGGGAGGCGGAGCTTGCAGCGAACCGAGATCGCGCCACTGCACTCCAGCCTGGGACACAGCAAGACTCCATCTCAAAAAAAAAAAAGAAAAAGAAAAAAAAAGACAGAGAAGGCATGAAGGACCCCGTAGGAGTTTTTGTGGGCCAAGCCTGACCATAGCAAACATCACTTCCATCTACCTCTCACTGCCCTGAACTCAATTACATGGCCCTATCTAACTGCAGGGAAGCCTGAAGATTAGCTCTGTTCCCAAGAGGAAAAAAAAAAATTCCCTGGTGAACACAGCATTGCCTCTGCCACCCTAACTAGAGACCACAGTAGTTCTATGCCGCTTGATATTGACCTCTCTAATCCAGACCCTGGTATAATAGGTACCATAAGAAAAAAACAATGCTCTTTCCCTTCCAGGAACTCCAAACTAAAATTCTACACTGCACACTCAAACCTAGTCTGTGGCACAGATCAGGATGGTGAACAGGAATGAGAAGGGTGCCCTGGAATCAAAGGAGTTACCTTCTCGACACAAGAGAACTTCATCAGCCATTTGTATCAGCTTCCGAGAAGCGTGTGCCTAAGCAATGACACACAACCTCTGAGGGCCCCTCCTCCAGCCCCTGACACACTTGCAAGGCCTGGGTCCTCAGCTGGAAGGTGAAGCTCCTATGCAAGGCTTAGCATCCATTCAAAATTGACTGTCCAAAGATTACAGTAGATCTTGCCCAATTAAAGCCACCATGATACCAATACAATGGATGTGCAATCATAGGGAAGACACGGGGCAGAAGTCAACGAACAAAACTTGCCAGAGGCTTGCTGAGAGTCGCCCAAATGAAGAAGAAATTAACAACGTGCACTTGTCAGCACTCCTGTTTTGTTGTGCTAATTTCCTTGCAAATATAAGCAAAGCCTTTTAATTAACTTAATATCAATTTCACTTTTCTCACATTTTGTTCTAATTATGGGCTGGATTTAAAGCTCGCACAGCATAATTTAGAGTCCTGGAATTAACAGCTTTACAACTTTACACACAAGTGACTACTAACCTGGGTGAAGGAGGGTTCCCTGCAACCATCCTGACCCTGGTTGCCAGCATCCTTGTGCTCACCCCAGCACACGTTTCGCTCCCCCTACAGTCCTGGACCCAGCCACCAACCGTGCAAGACTCAATCCCACACCCAGGAGGCAGTGAGTACCAACTTCACAAAGGAGACCCAGAATGGAGCAGCTGGTAGGTGTCTCTGGACAATTTGTTTATTTCCCTTAGTTTCATCTTCCTCACATGTAAAACAGATATAATAGTATAAATAGGTTTGATGTGGAATTAAGTTAACACAAAATACTTGATATGTGGTTGATGTTCAATAGAAATAGCTCTGTATTAGCCAGGCGTGGTGGTGCATGCCTGTTGTCCCAGCTACTCAGGAGGCTGAGGCAGGAGGATTGCTTGAGCTCTGAGTTTGAGAGCGGCCCGGACAACACAGCAAGACTCCGTCTCCACAAACAGATAGTTTATAAAATTAGCAGGGCATGTTGGCATGTACCTGGAGTTCCAGCTACTTGGGAGGCTTGAGCCCAGGAGTTCGAGGCTGCAGTGAGCTATGATGGTGCCACTGCACTCCAGCCTGGGAGACAGAGCAAGACCTTGTCTCAAAACAACAACAAAATCAAATAATTGTGTATGGTTAACTATAGTATACAAATATATATATATATATATACCATAATACTACTGTATTTCATCAAATCTAAGATGCCTTCAACTGTAAGATACACCATTTTTATGTACCCCTGAGGGGGAAAAAATATGCTACCAATTAAATGATGACATGTCACTGATCATAAGATAACTCCCAAGTTCAGAGATGTAAAAATGTCTTAACAGACAAAATACAATTATGTATGTATGTATGAATGCCCACAGCCTTCAGTATTCTAGTTAATTGAATTTCTAGTTGGCCAAGAATCTTGCTAAATTTTAATATTCAATGGAATGTATAAGGGATAGAGAGGGCATGGCAGACACTGCGGATTCACAATGCAAATGCTGTTCCCATTCTCCTTCTCTTTTGCTACCACTGTACTTATTTTCTCTGGAAAGCAACTATTCTCTTAAAGCAAAATTGGTCATCAGACTACGTCCTGGCTCACATGTAGGAGCCTACCAGGTAGACTTCTGGAAAAGATTTTCTTTCCTGAGTAAACATTAAGAGCAGATGTGGCCACTGCTACAGGAATCCCTACCTGGTACAAAGATGCAATGGCTGGAACTGTGGCAGCCATCTTGTAACCATGAGGAAAAGACCAAAAGAAATATAATGACATGAGCTATGACACTATGATGCCAAAACAGTGCTAGCTACCACTACTTCTGGACTTGTGAAGTGAGAACAAATTACTTGCTGACAAATTAATTTCTAAATGACACAGAGAGGGGTTTTTAAAAAAATGAATGAAACCCATTCTCTTGGAAACTATTGGGCTGGCCATGCCAACAATTCATTTTGAGGAAAGACAGAGATGAACAAGGGCTAAAAGAAGATCCACTGAAAGTACCATAAGAGGTGAGAAGAAAGGACATTTAATTCTGACAAGGTGGTCAGGGGAAGTTACAGGGAATGAAGGGCTTTTGAAATGGTCCTTGGAGAGGCCTGGCGCAGTGGCTTATGCATGTAATCTCAGCACTTTGGGAGGCCAAGGCAGTGGATCATGAAGTCAGGAGTTTGAGACCAGCCTGGCCGACATAGTGAAACCTCGTCTCTACTAAAAATACAAAAAATTAGCCTGGTGTGGTGGTGCACTCTTGTAGCCCCAGCTACCCGGGAGGCTGAGGCAGGAGAATCCCTGGAACCTGGGAGGTGGAGGTTGTGGTGAGCTGAGATCATGCCACTCCACTCCAGCCCGGATGACAGAGTGAGACTCCAACTAAAAAAAAAAAAAAAAAAAGAAATGGTCCTTGGAGAATGCATGAGATTTTAATAGGATGAATGTGATGGTTAATACTGAGTGTCAACCTGATTGGACTGAAGGATGCAAAATATTAATCCTGGGTGTGTCTGTGAGGGTGTTGTCAAAAGAGATTAACATTTGAGTCGGTGGGCTGGGGAAGGCAGATCCACCCTTAATCTGGATGGCCACCATCTAATCGGCTGCCAGCTGAATATAAAGCAGGCAGAAAAACATGAAAAGTTAGACTGGCCTAGCCTCCCAGCCTACTTCTTTCTCCCGTGCTGGATGCTTCCTGCCCTCGAACATCGGACTCTAAGTTCTTCAGTTTGGGGACTTACACAGGCTCTCCTTGCTCCTGAAGCTTGCAGACAAGCCTACTGTGGGACCTTATGATTGTGTAAGTTAATACTTAACTCATATATATATATATATCTGTCCCTCTAAAGAACCCTGACTAAATACAATGAGGGGAAGAGATGTTATTCATAACCTGAGAGTTAAAGGACCCTACAATCATACCAGTCTCATTTTACAGATACATAAACTTTGGCCCCTAGAAATAGAGTAAACCTAGAAACCTGGTCTCCCGAACCCAAATTCATGCTCTTTCACCAGGGAAGTATAGCACCTAACAAGCTGTGTGTAACTACAGGACATTCCTCAGTAAACGCTAATCACACAATTAGCCATTGTGTCCGGGGCTAGGATGGAAGAAGTCCTTCTGGAACCCTGTTCCCCATTAACTGTCAGCACGCTCGTTTGTTGGTGTCTGAACGTGGTTGCCTGTAATTACGGCAGCAGTTTATTACTCATGCATGGCAAAGCTGAGACTCTGCAGTTAGCAATGACAGGGACATGATTAAAAGGGAAAACTTCTCTATCAGTGGCTCAGCCGATTGTCATCCACATGTCAGAGCAGTCTAAAGACCGGTGAGCAGCAATCATTAGGGGAGAGGAAGATCTTTCAGCCCCTGTGAGTCCTGCATTTATTCTAAGTGCTGTGGAAGGGAGGATGGCGGTGAGGGAGGGAGGGAGAAGGGAGAGAAGGCAGTGAGCACTCCCTCTCCCTGGACTTCTTCCCAGGGGCCACATGGGCACCATATCTCCAGACTGCACTGCTGAGCAGGAGATAATTTATCTGTTTCTTTGTGGTCCCCTCCCCCTTCATCCTTCAAGCCAAAAGCCACCCATGGAGAGTTGGCTTCCCTGTACTTCTGGATTCCATCTCTTGTCCCTTAAGGAGCTGCTAGGAAGTCAGGTCTTGCCCCTGCAACATGATCTCTGAATCAAGAAGGAGTGAGAGGACCCGAGACTGGCACTGGCCTCAGCACATCCCAGCGGACTCAGTTGTTGCAGCAATCACAGCTGTGACAATCCCAGTAAGAAGTGGGCTGCGGTGGTGGCACCTGGGGAGGAACAAATCTCTGTGTCATTTGAGATCAGCAGTCATTCAGGGCGTGGGGAGCTGAGAGGAGACTGAAACTGGAGTCAGGCCACTCCATCCACCCCCTCCACTGCCTCCCGAAGAATCCCTCCAGCCCAGTACAGCCCATCTCCTCTTTGGCTCAGGGAGGTATGGAAAATGGAAAGGGACAGAAATATTCTTTTAAAAAAAAACCCGTATGGGCCCTGTAGAGTGGCTCACGCCTGTAATCACAGAAATTTGGGAGGCCAAGGCTGATAGAGCACTTGAGGTCAGGAGTTCGTGACCAGCCTGGCCAAGATGGTGAAAACCAGTGTCTACTAAAAATACAAAAATTAGTGGGGTGTGGTGGCAGCTGCCTGTAATCCCAGCTACTCAGGAGGCTGAGGCAGGAGAATCACTTGAACCCAGGAGATGAAGGTTGTAGTGAGCCGAGATCGTGCCACTGCACTCCGGCCTGGGCAACGAGTGAGACTCCTTCTCAAAAAATAAAAATAAAAAAATAAAGAAACCCGTATGAACTTTATAAAATTAATCAGGGAAGAAAAGTGGGGAGAAATGAAAATAAACCAAGCTTGCAGCACATTCTGCGTTCATTACTAGGTCAGCTTGTTCTCTCACCTGCTTGCTCGTGGTTGTTTGCTACCAATTGTCCTAGAATCATGTAGACCCTATTTTTATGTATTTATTATTATGATTATAAATTTTAGGAACAGGGTCTCATTCTGTCACTCAGGCTGGAATACAGTGGCACAATCACAGCTCACTGTAGTCTCAAACTCCTGGGCTCAGAAGAAATCCTCCCACCTCAGCCTCCCGAGTAGCTGGGACTCCAGGTGTGCACCACCATGCCCAGCTAGGTTTTTAGTTCTTTTGTAACTGGGACTCCAGGTGTGCACCACCATGCCCAGCTAGGTTTTTAGTTCTGTTGTAGCAATGGAGTCTCGCTTTGTTGCCAGGCTGCAATCCTATTACAAGATTATAATTCCCCTTAACTGCTCCATGGATAACAAGGTAAACATGAAGCTTTCAGTTTTCCCTTTGAGACAGTCTTTCAGGTCCTGCACACCAACGAAACTGCTGACATAGGCTGGCCTGAAGAACCCCACAAGAAGCTGACTCACCAAAGAATGCAGTTTCCACATCCTGACAATTTCATCCCTCTTATTCCGACCGATCCATGACCCCAATTCTCCAGCCCCTTGCCCTCCATGATCCCCTTAAAAACCCCAACCCAGGCTGGGCACAGTGGCTCACACCTGTAGTCCCAGCATTTTGGGAGGCCGAGGTGGGCAAATCACGAGGTCAGGAGATTGAGACCATCCTGGCTAACCTGGTGAAACCCCATCTCTACTAAAAAATACAAAAAATTAGCCTGGCGTGGTGGCATGCACCTGTAGTCCCAGCTACTTGGGAAGTTGAGGCAGGAGAATTGCTTGAGTCCAGGAGGCAGAGGTTGCAGTGAGCCAAAATCGTGCCACTGCACTCCAGCCTGTGAAACAGACTGAGACTCCATCAAAAACAAAACAAAACCCCAGCCCGGAACTCCTTCGGGAGACGGATTTGAGGGTCTCCTCCCATTTCCTCACTCTGTGCCCTGCAATCATTAAACTCTTTCTCTGTCACAAACCCTACTGTCTCGGTGTAATTGGTCAGTTACTGAGCAGTGGGCATATGAACCTATTGGTCCCGTAACACTTTTGGGACCAGACATAGACCTGGTAAAATTACAAATGTATCCTTCCAATTAGATGACAATGTCTAGATAGGTGTGACCTCTGTAACTCCTTGTACTCTTAGCATCTAAGCTGCATCTTGCAGCAAGAAAGAGCTCACTAATGGATGTGAACAACCAATAACAATAATGATTATCAGGTTCTGGACATGCTGAGGGCCCAGCTAAGACCTGAACCTGCATCCTATGGCACCAATGCCTGCCATGGTGGGACATTCCCCAGGAATAAGCTGATCCACCATCAGGGATTGCTGGTGGATGCCACGGATGACAAGGAGGTGAGGATACTCGAGGAGCTGACAAGGGGATTTCTGACAGACTCACCAGGCCAGATATGGAAGGACAGGAGCACGGGGAGTTAGAAACAGTGGTAGGGTTGGGGGCTGGACCTCAACAAGGTGTAAGAGAAGTGGGAGCGTGAGAGAGGGCTCAGGTCAGAGATCCCCAAAGCTGTATCAGATTTTCCAAATGCAGCAATTCCAGATGTTGACTCTTAGTTCTGGATGTGATCGTGGAGTCACAGAGGGAGTAAATGACATGCAACTAAAATCACTCTGAGGTTCAGAAGCTGGGCTGAGTCCTGAACTCAGAGGAATGGCAGGGCCAGCCACGCCAGCAACACCAGCTCTCAATACCCACTGCTGCATTTTTTTTTTTAAATAGAGACGGGGTCTCACTATGTTGCCCAGGCTGGTCTCGAACTCCCAGGCTCAAGTGATCCTCCCACCTTAGCCTCTCAAAGTGTTGGGATTACAGGCGTGAGCCACCATGCCCCACTCTACTGCTGCATTCCAACCCACTCTCCCAATCATCTCCAGATGGACTAAGCCGCAACATGACGTCACATTAAGTCAACATAGTGACCTGGTCCAAACCAACCTGGGATCCAAAACCTGGCCCAGTCCAGCCTCCACCCAGTCCTCCTAACAAACTCCACTTCACCAAGGAGTTCCCACCACACCTCTTCACTCACATGTCCCCACACACTCTTTTGCTCACGCAGTTCCCTTGCCAGGATTCATGCAGATTCCTACTTCTGGCTCTGACCACCTCTCAAGGGCATCCGTTTCTTTTCTCTTTTCTTTTTTTTTTTTTGAGACAGCGTCTCACTCTGGAGTGCAGTGGTGGGATCTCATCTCACTGCAACCTCCACCTCCTGGGTTCAAGCGATTCTCCTGCCTCAGCCTCCCAAGTAACTGGGATGACAGGTGCCTGCCACCACACCCGGCTAATTTTTGTACTTGTAATAGAGACAGGGTTTCGCTGTGTTGGCCAGGCTGGTCTTGAACTCCTGACCTCAAGCGATCCACCCACCTCGGCCTCCCAAAGTGCTGGGATTACAGGCGTGAGCCACTGCACTCAGCCAAGAGCATCCATTTCTTCTGACTTGCTTTCACACCTTCCACAAGGTGGTCTCACTACCTCGCACCTATTGTGCATGCATGAAAATTTGTAAGTGTTCTTGTTTAAATTCAGCACTCACCAGCTAAGCACCTACCGTGCACCAGTTCAAGCCTCCCTACTTCCAGGCTCAGTGTAATATTCCTTTTTTTCTTTTGTGAGACAGAGTCTCACCCTGTTGCCCAGGCTGGAATGCAGTGGCACAATCTTGGCTCACAGCAACCTCCGTCTCCCAGGTTCAAGTGATTCTCCTGCCTCAGCCTCCCAAGTAGCTGGGATCACAGGTATGTGCCACCAAGCCCGGCTAATTTTTGTATTTTTAGTGGAGACAAAGTTTCACCATGTTGGCCAGGCTGGTCTCGAACTCCTGACCTCAAGTGATCCAGCCGCTTTGGCCTCCCAAAGTGCTGGGATTACAGGCGTGAGCCACCACACCCAGCCAGTCTAATACTCTTTAGGGACTTGGTGCATCCCTGGTAAAGCCACAAAGATATCTTCCCACTATTCCACAATGCCTAAGTAAGCATGATCTCTGCACCTCATTGTACTCTTAGCATCTAGCCTACGCCTCGCAGCAAGGAAGTGCTCACTGATGGATATGAACAACCATCGTGTTCTGTAATTGGGTTTGACAGAGACAGGCTGCCACTTTTTCTCCTAGGCATCAAAAGCCATCAGCCAAAGGCACCGTCATTATAAGAGGAGGAGCAGGGGATTCGAGGAGAAAGAAGAAGGAAATGGAGTCTGGCTCAGATAAACACATGGAAGAGAGAAGGATCCAAAAGTAGTCCAAAGAGTCCAAGAAAGTTACAAGGAAAAGGACCTCCTCTCACCTTGTTTGAGATTCACAAAGCAAATAACAATGACCATACTCTACTATGAAGCATTGCTAGCTGTCCGTGCATCCATTCAAGAAATATCTCCTGAGGGCCCCACAGTTTTTTTTTTTTCTTTTTGAGATAGAGTCTTGCTCTGTCGCCCAGGCTACAGTGCAGTGGTGCAATCTCAGCTCACTGCAACCTGTGCCTCCCAGGTTCAAGTGATTCTCCTGCCTCAGCTCCCTGAGTAGCTGGGATTACAGGCGCTCACTACCACGCCTGGCTAATTTTTGTATTTTTAGTAGAGACAGGGTTTTGCCATGTTGGCCAGGCTGGTCTTCAACTCCTGACCTCATGAACCACCTGCCTCGGCCTCCCAAAGTGCTGGGATTACAGGCGTGAGTCACCACGCCTGGCCCCGAGTGTCCTTTTAATACACTGGTTTTGGGGGGTTTTTTTAGAGTTTGGGTCTTGCTCTGTCACCCAGGATGAATGGAGTGCAGTGGTGCAATCATGGCTCACTGCAGCCTCGAACTCCTAGGCTCAAGCGTTCCTCCCACCTTAGCCTCTCGAGTAGCTGGGACCACGGGCATGCACCACAATGTCTGGCTAATTTTTTATTTTTTGTAGAGACAAGGTCTTGCTATGTTGCCCAGGCTAGTCTCAAACTCCTGGTCTCAAGCCATCCTTCCACCTCAGCCTCCCGAAGTGCTGAGATTACAGGCGTGAGCCACCAAGCCTGGTTCTTCTAAGATATTCTTAAAAGACTCACAGATCATCTAATCTTGGGTTGTTTTTTCACTGGCCTTGGGCTTGGGTGTGCTCACGTTCTGTCTTCCTGTGGTCACTCTTAGCTCCAAGTAATTATCGAGCTTTCTTCCTTTCCACAAAGGACACTCCAGATTTGGCAACTAGCAAAGGTCAGAGGGGTTGGGTTTCTTCAGCGATAATGACACTGGCTGCCTCTCCTGCTACCTCTGGGCTGGGCAGGCGGCAGCTGCCCCCACTGGCAGGGTGCCCGTCACACTCACCTGCCAACACAGATGTGCCTGCATCTGAGGGATGTCCAAGAACAAGACTCCCTATTTCTCCAGGAGGGACCAGCTGCAACAAGACACCATGAGTCCTTGGAGGTAAAGGAAGTGGGTGTCCCTCTAGCACCCAGGCCCTGGTCCTGGGACCAAGCCTTCCACAACCGAGGGCCCACGCCTGTCCTCAATCCCTGTGGAATGTCTGCGTGCAGCAAATGAAGGCTTGAACTGCCCTGGTTTCCTTCTGATGTTCCCTGAAGTGACTGATTTTAATATGCACATGTGCCCTCTCTCTCCCTTCGCTCCTTCCTGCAGGAAATGGTGGTACAGTCCAGCATCTGCGGGCTGCGAGAAAACAGAAATATAACACCAGACCACCTCTGGCATTCATCAACAGAGATGCTTTCCAAATGCTATCCCTCTCTCTGTTTTTGTGTTTGGTTTTGGTGTTTGTTTGTTTGTTTTTGAGACAGAGTCTCGCTCTGTCTCCCAGGCTGGAGTGCAAGGGTGCGATCTCTGCTCACTGCAGCCTCTGCCTTCCAGGTTCAAGCAAATTATCTTGCCTCAACTTCTTGAGTAGCTGGGATTACAGATGCCCGTCACCACACCTGGCTAATTTTTGTATTTTTAGTAGAGACAGGGTTTCACCATGTTGGCCAGGCTGGTCTGGAACCCCTGACCTCAAGTGATCTGCCCGCCACGGCCTCCCAAAGTGCTGGGATTACAGGCATGAGCCACCGTGCCCGGCCACCATTCCTCAATTTCTGACTCCACCTTGGAGACCTGTGAGAGCAAATCTCTCCCTCTGTCTCTCTGTGCCAACTCACTTTCCTTGCCTAGGGAGTTCTGTTGGGTGGGTTGTGGTATGCTGGGGCTATATAGGAGCGTTTTGGTTTCCTATCGCTCAGACTCCAACTTCAAGTGCCTGAGTGGCTTGGGGGCAGAACTGGAGGAGGTAATTTTGACTTCTCTCCATTTCTACAAAGATTTTCAATTTCTTTAAGCAACTCCACTTCTATTCAATATCTTTCTGAAATCTAAATTTGGTACCTAAGTTGAATCGATTGCATTTCTTCTTATGACAGAGCTGCCGTGGGCTCACAGGGATACAGCTCTGATGTGCGTCCTGCGTGGGGACTCTGAGGAGGAGAGAGGGTGTCTCTAAGGCTTGAAGCCTGCGAGGGGCAAGTGAAGCTCCAGACCCCTCCATCTCTTTCCCCTTACTCATTAGGAAAGTGCTGGGCTCCTGGGAGGAAGTACCCTGCTATTCCTGAACCTGGCTCTGCCCTTCCCTAGCTGTGTCACCCTGGAAAAGTCACATAGTATCTCTGTTTCTCACCTTTCTCACCTCTAAAATGGGAGAAATAAGTAACTTCCTCAGACGGTGACAGAAACATGATAGAAAGTCAAAAATCACGTACAGAAGAATTCTAACAAGAAATCCGTCTGTCCCTAGGTCCACTATCTTTTTTATTTTATTTATTTGAGACCAAATCTTGCTCTGTCGCCCAGGTTGGAGTGCAGTGGTGCAATCTCAGCTCACTGCAACCTCCGCCTCCCAGGTTCAAGCGATTCTCCTGCCTCAGCCTCCAGAGTAGCTGGGATTACAGGCACCAGCCACCACGCCCTGCTAATTTTTGTATTTTTTTGTAGAGACAGTTTTGCCATGTTGGCCAGACTGGTCTGGAACTCCTGGCCTCAAGTGATCCACCCACCTCGGCCTCCCAAAGTGCTGGGATTACAGGCATGAGCCACTGTGCCCAGCCACTAGGTCCACTTTCTTAATGCTTGTACAAAGCCAACAGGCCATCATTTAAAATTTTTTTAACATGGTATTGTCTCTGGTATAATTATTTTAGATTTTCCAAATTTTCTACAATAAATATGAATTAATTTTATATACAAAAAAGAATACCCAGTTGGCCCCTTGAACAACAAGGGTCTGAACTGCGTGGGTCCACCTGTACATAGATTTTTTTCTTCCTCTGCCACCCGAGACAGCAAGACCAACCCTTCCTCCTCCTCCTCCTCCTCAGCCTACTCAATGTGAAGACCTTTACAATAATCCACTTCTACTCAATTAATAAATATATTTTCTCTTCCACATGATTTTCTTTTTTTTTTTTCTTTTGAGCCAGAAGGCTGGAGAGCAGTGGCACAATCACAGCTCACTGTAGCGTCGAACTCCTAGGCTCAAAACATCCTCCCACCTCAGCCTCCTGAAGAGCTGGGACCACAGGTGTGCACCACCATGCCCAGCTGATTTTTGTAAAGATGACGTCTTGCTATGTTGCCCAGGTTGGTCTAAAATTCCTGGCCTCAACTGATCTTCTCACCTCAGCTTCCCATAGTACAGGGATTACAGGCATGAGCCAATGCACCCAGCCCATACAATTTTCTTAATAACATTTCTTTTTCTTTAGCTTACTTTTTATAAGAATATAGTGTATAATACACACAACACAGAAAATAAGTTTTACTCAACTGCTTATGTTACCAGTAAGCCTTCTGGTCAAGAGTAGGCTATTAATAGTTAAGTTTTGAGGGAGTCAAAAATTATACTTGGATTTTTGACTGCAAGGGTTGGCGTCCCTAATCTCTGCATTGTTCAAGGCTTAACTATAAAGCCATATTCATGTTATGAAATCACACATTTAACAACAACACGCTGAAACTTGCCGATTCCTAACTTGGCTCACTTCCGAGGGCCTCGGAGGATCTCATTCCCTTCAGTCAGGAAGGTGAAGACTAGACAAGCCTCAAGATGGCGCAGGCAAGATGGCTTGCTTCCTCACACTCAGTCTCTCTAGCTGAGTCCTCCCAGCCCCCACCTCTCCCCACATCCATCCAACCTAACCCAGACTTTACAGCCTTGAGGTTATTTCTTATCTGGCCATCATTTACCTCCTCAAACTAGCTCCCAACAACTTGATCAACCAATAAACCTTAAGTGCCCCATTAAGTGCAAGGGGCTGTGGTGTGCTGAGGGATGGGGGTGGTATTAAAAGTCCAAAATGGCCGGGTGCAGTGGCTCACGCCTGTAATCCCAGAACTTTAGGAGGCCAAGGCGGGTGGATCACGAGGTCAGGAGATAGAGACCATCCTGGCAAACACGGTGAAACCCCGTCTCTACTAAAAATACAAAAAAATAGCCGGGAGTGGCGGCAGGCACCTGTAGTCCCAGATACTCGGGAGGTTGAGGCAGGAGAATGGCGTGAACCCGGGAGGCGGAGCTTGCACTGAGCCGAGATGGAGCCACTGCACTCCAGCCTGGGAGACAGAGTGAGACTCCATCTCAAAAAAAAAAAAAAAAAAAAAGTCCAAAATATGGTTCCAGCCCTTAAAAGGCCTATTATGGTCAAGGCGCTGTGGCTCACACCTCTAATCCCAGCACTTTGGGAGGCCAACGCCGGGGGTGGGGAGGGGGTGGGGATGGGATCACTTGAAACCAGCCCTGGCAATATGGCAGAACCCCATCTCTACAAAAAATACAAATTTTTTTGTAGAGGGATGGGGGTGGTATTAAAAGTCCAAAATGGCCGGGTGCAGTGGCTCACGCCTGCAATCCCAGCACTTTGGGAGGCCGAAACAGGCGGATCACTTGAGGTCAGGAACTCAACACCAGCCTGGCCAACATGGTGAAACCCCGTCTCTACTAAAAATACAAAAATTAGCCGGGCATGGTGGCGGGTGCCTGTAGTCCCAGCTACTCAGGAGCTGAGGCAGGAAAGTCGCTTGAACCCAGGAAGCAGAGACTGCAGTGAGCGGAGATCGCACCACTGCACTCCAGCCTGGCGACAGAGTGAGACTCCATCTCAAAAAAAAAGAAGAAGCCAGGAGGAGGTAGAGCCCTCCATAAATCCCACCTGCTTGGTCTTCACAGGAGTCCACAGGAAAGATTTAAGAAACTTGAGCAACCTTTACAATGCCCGGCTCCCACTCTGTACCAAGTGGCCTTGGCCCTCTTACATGCACAGTGCACCAGCTCTAGCAGCCTCTCCATTAATTCCAAGGGAATAAAGAACATTAAGGTCAAGGTTTCCTTCTCCACCCTCGGGAGCAATGAATGAAGACCGGCTGCAGAGCAAGAGAGCACGTCTCCCCAGGCACTAGGAGCCCTTTGCCTTCTCGCAGCAGCCTCCCACTGCAGCAGGCGGAGGGCATCAACAGATGGGACACGCATTACCCAAAACAAGCACCAGCAGAGGATGAAGGTGCTTGAGGGGCCAGGTGGAGAGAGAGGAAGAGCCCTCTATATTTCACAATTTTTCCTTGCTCTTTTTCTGCAGGCTTCATGTCACTGCAAATGACACTAGGCAGTCAGGATGATAACATCTGCCTAGTCGCAGCTTGCATTCTTAGCTTGCCCAGGAAAAGCTCTCAACTTGGCCTTGCTGCCAACTTGCAAGTCAGGAAAACTCAGCCTTCCCACCCCACAGCACCTGACTCCACCAGTCCGGGATCTGTTTACAGGGCAGAAGGCCACAGAGAAGGAAGCTAGACGCCAGCGGATCTGAAGCAAGCTTTCAGCTTAAGTCCCTGAAATGAGCTGGCTTTGGAGGTTGGGTGGGTTTTCTACCTTTACTCTGCTTGGTGTAGGCAGCAGAGTGTCGGGCAGTGGGTCAAGGGCCCTGTCCCAAGTTTGTTAGAGAGGCAAATTCTCAGGCCCCACCCCAGACCTGGGCGGGAGGCCCAGAAATCCGTGTTAAAGGGCTCTTCAGTGATTCTGATGCATATGCTGAAGATCGAGACACTGGTGCAGGAGCTAAGAACCTCCATTCTGGAGCCTGACATTCCAGGTTCAATTCCCAGCTCTGACACTCACTAGCTGGGTGACTATGAGCAAGTTGTTCAGGCGGGTGTCAGAGCACGCATCCCGCAGGTCATTGTAAAGATTCAGTGGGTTCATGTATGTCTGTGGCAAGTAGAAAGTAGCCTCCTAACCTCCCTTCACCTAGTTTTCTCATTTCTCAACTGCGGATGGGTGGAGCCTCTCTGGACAGATGTGAACATACAGTGAGATAATGCACTTGTAATGTCTTTGCACATATTTGGCACACAGCAAGAATTCCATCAGTTATTATTATAGAATTTTATCATTCCTACGAGGGAAGTTGGGGTACAGCTATACAATATTTAATGCTCCTAATTGAAACAAATACTGGGGCCAGGCATAGTGGCTCACGCCTGTCATCCCAACACTTTGGGAGGCCCAGGCGGGAGGATTGCTTGAAGCCAGGAATTCGAGACCAGCCTGGACAACCTAGCAAGGCCCTGTCTCTACAAAAAATTAAAAAATTAGCAGGGCGTGGTGATGCACATCTGTAGACCCAGCTACTTGGAAGGCTGAGGCCAGAGAATGACTTGAGCCCAGGAGTTCGAAGCTGCAGTGAGCTATGATTGCACCACTGCACTCCAGCCAGGGTGACAGAGTGAGAAGACCCTGTCTCAAAAAAAAAAGAAAAAAAAGGAAAACATAAAACAAAGAAACTGATACTAAAATAAACCTGTGTCCCTGAGAAAAGCCTGATGAGTGAGGGAAACCAGGTTATCCTTTGAAGTTCCTATGGGTATGTCTACTGCAGGAATCTATCCCAAATTATAAGGCCACCCCGTAAGTTTCTGATTCCTCCAGAAATGAACTATGGGTTTTTGTTGCATTCTGTGCCATATTTCAGACACCTGAGAGAAGAGCTTCTGCATAACTTCCATGGGCTACCCTGACAGTCAGGCCATATACCCTGCAAGTTCACGGCATCCCCTGGATACCTGTCAAATGGCTTCGAGAACACCGCAGCGTCCTTTCACCTGCTCAGAGATCTGACCAGGTGATCATGACCAGAGATCTGACCATGGGATCCCTCCAACCCATCCCTCCCCCAGTACCCAGCAGAGACCATTGGTGAGCCTGAAAAGAACCATTTGCCATCCTCCTTCTCCCTGCCCCTTGCCACCACAGTGAAGACAGTTGAGATCCTCCAATGTGAGAAGGTATATGTCTGTATTTGCAATTCCACATATTTCTGTTTTCAACAAACCTAATATTCCTTTCACTTAGGGAAAAACCGTGGATAGAAGTTTGTGCCTAAGAGGTCAAGCACACAGGCTCTGTGGTCAACCAGACACAGGGTTCTGACTCCAAACTCTATTATTATTCCGATTACAGCGGTTTGGGGCGCAGTTATATCTTATTTAACACAGGGCAACTTAGTTAACCTCCCCTCGCTTAGTTTTCTCATTTCCCCTCTGGGGATGGGTGGAGCCTCGCTGGACAGATGTGAACATACAGTGAGATAATGTACTTGTAATGTCTTTGCACGCATCTGGCACAGAGCAAGAATTCCATCAGTTATTATTATCACGTTCTTCATGATTATCTGCAGTTCGTTTGAGAACATGAGTTAGAAGCTCAGAAAGGGAAGAGATAGTCTGTACCTAAGTATGTATCTGCCTTGGATAACCCCACGCGTCCTGGAAACCCGCCTGTACTCAGGTAGATAACACTCACTCTGACGTTGGGGACAGCGAGTGTCCAATGACCTGGCCCAGGTGTGACGAGAGCACATAAAAAATCTCCCTCTTCTCCTGAAGTACTGAGCACAACATTTTAGATGGGACAGATTCTGACAATTGTCACTAATGGGATGCCACATCT